>NC_081415.1:148643263-148752263 GCF_030272615.1 Cryptomeria japonica
CTATATCCGTCGTCCTTAAGTGCAGAGATAGAGACTAAGTTCCTTTTGATGCCTGGTACAAATAGTACCCCGGTGAGTTGGATTGAGATTCCAGACTTCAGTCTGATTGTACATGTCCCGACACCTTTTACAGGATGTGCAGAGTCATCCCCTATTGTTACCTCTTCATTTGATCCCTTTTCCATTGAGTCTAGTAATTCTCTAAATCCGATGACATGTCTTGACGATCCACTGTCTATCACCCAAGTGTTAGATTTATTTGAAGCTTGACTTGATAGTGTTGAATATAATACAAACTTCTCAGATTCAAGTTATGTGTTCCTCTCTACTTTCGCGAATGATGCCTGTTGTTTTACTTTGTCAGGACAATTAAATGACATGTGTCTGTATTGATCACATCTATGACATTGGATTTTTGACATGTCTTTCTTATGAAAGCTTTTCCCATGATGGGATTTTCTCTTCTTGAAGTTTCTCTTCTTGCCTTTCTTACGGGAGTCGGTATTCAGAATGTGGAGGTCCTCATCTTTATTTTTGTGATTTCCCCCTTTCATTTGCCTTGAGTCTTCAAGGAGGCAGTCATCCCTTAGTCGATCAAATTCTGTAAATTTATCCCTTGCATTTATGCCTTGTTTGAATGATTCCCAGGATTCAGGTAATCCGTCTAGGGTAATCATTGACAGTTCTTGCTTCTCGACATGATAATCAAGTTTTTGCAGTTGATCTCTGAGTGAACCTATCCTCATGAAGTATGAGTTTATTGTTTCACCTTTATTTATACTTATGTGGTTCAACTGTCTTTTTAGAGATAGGGTTTTGCTCGGATTGTTTATCTCATACGTCCTTTCAAGGGTTTTGAACATTTCATAAGCATTGTCATATTTTAATATAAGTGGTATTATGTGATCCCTTACTGCATCTATCATGATTTTACAACTTTATCATTTCCTTCATTCCACACAGTTTTCTTAGGTTTGTCTTCAGGTTCGGGCTTGTCTTCTTTTACGAATTTGATTACTTTTTTCTCTTTTAATACTATCATAATTCTGACTTTCCAAGCCACAAAATTTGCTGCTCCTTCGAGTCTGTCCTCGAATCTGATTGTGTTCACCATTTTAGAAATCTTTGATTTGATATGTAAACTTTGCTTTTAGTCTATTCGGATCTTAAGTAGTTAGGCTCTGATACCATGTAAATGTAAATAGAATGTGATGACTTTTAGAACAATCAGAATTCTGCGACAATGAATTTATACTGTTAGCATTTGATTTAAAGAAATATAAAACTGATTTTTTATGTCTTATCAGTTTGCCTATGCAGATATGAAGACCAAGCAATTATATCTTCTACCATTCACCACATGTATCGTACTTATCGATCTTTTATTCAACAAAGGGTGGCGGATATATATCACTTGTATTCATTGGATCGTGCCTCCACAAGGGGTCACGATCCTATGTGGAACCGTTCCACATAGGGTTGTGACCCCTGTGTGGAGCCACGATCCTTCTACACTGGCGGGATTACCTAAATCAAACATCACAATAGCAAACTAATATGTTAGTTTAATACTAACTTAAATAAATCTCAATTAAATCACAAGTATAATAAAATCAAAATTTTGGGCGCTCATAAACAGATTATGATTTTGTTTAGAGTTACGACTGAGACTAATTTTAACAATATCTAATAAAAACCATAATGATTGTGTAAAGCGGAAAATCGCGATCGAACCCTAGTTGCTCTCCCCTCTTCCAACTCCAAGGAGAGAGAAGGGAGGTTCGCTAGGATTTGATGGTTTTCACTTAGGGGGGAGACTTTACATTCAAAAGAGGGGTTGAAACCCACAAGATCCAATCCCACGCAATGCAAGATTGGATGCTAAATGAGTTTCAAGGGTTAGGACAGCAAGGCTACCCTCTTTTGTAAAGAATGTGCATAGGAGAATTAAGTTAGGAATGCATAGAAAATGACAAAGATTCGCTTATAAACTGAGATAGGAATACAGTATGAAGCTGCGGACCTGGAATTAGCAGCAAAATGTCGATACGGCGCTGTCTTGCAAATTTGAGCAAAAGTTGTCGAGACGATGGCGCCCTGTGCCATGGTCCTCCGAAAAATCCGCGAAACGAAGGGGGATCTGTTCGTCTTTGCACAAGGATTCCAGATCTTCAATTTCAGCCGCGTACCTGCAACCTACACACAGAAAAGCGAGGATGATTGGGGGGTTAGGGATTAGGGGTTTGCCTTTAGGTCAAACCCCGGTTTTGGAATTAACCAAGAAATGAGCAAGAGCTGTAAATGTAAATGATTGTAAAACAAGTACTAATACCTTGTTCTAAGGATGTTTGTATCCTTATGTGCGAAGGTTTAGATGTTGTATGTTGTATGTTGTAGTAGTATGTGATCTCCTCTTCAATGGTTGAATCCTTGTCTTGAATGCAACACTTAGCCTTGAATGGAGACTTAGAAGGAATGCTTGAATGCTTGAATGCTTGAGTATAGTTTCCACGCTTTGTACACATATCTTTTTCATCCCCAAATGAGAGAGAAAAATGTAGTTTATATACTTGTCAATTAGGGCTGATAGACTGATTTTCCCGACCTTAGGCCAACCAGGAAAGTTAATTTCCAAATTGCAAACAAAAAGACCCGAGACCCCTTAGGAGATCGGGCTCAAAATAGGACCCAGGGACCAGGGCGCTGGGCGCCATGGTCCTGGGGACCGGGGCGCTGGATGCCCTGGTCCTCAGGGACCAAGGTGCTGGGCGCTCTGGTCCCACCTCCTGGGACAGCAGGGTGCAAGGAGGTTCAGGCCAGGGTACTTGAAAAATGCAGTTTTTAGTGTCGTGAGCAAGCTTCGGGGTCTCCATTCAGGTTGCATGTTGCATCGCCATCGTGAAGACCGAAATGCAGTCGAAATTGCAAGTGTCGCAATTTTAGGATGCTACATTTAGCCCCCACTTTAGCGGGAGTATGTATGCTCATACTTCCGGTAAAGTACAAGGAAACAACATTGAAAGACTTTCACCACGTCAAGGAGGCAAGACACACCAAGCCCCCAGTGGACTAAGGATCTTACGACTTCGATTGACAAAGTAAAAGGGAAGATCATGAGGAGAACCATGACTGTCAGTAGTAAGGTTCCCTCACTATGAGTCATGCAAGAAAGATATCAAGAATTTTCAAGGCAAAGCTAAATTTGCCAAGAAATTCTCAAGTATCTTGAAAAGATATGAATGGGATGTATGCCCCCCTACGTTAAAGCGATCGCACACGCCTCACCGGGGGTGATTGTTTTAACGTAGTGATACACATAAGAATGAGAAAGGAAAGGAGCACATTATCGCAAGGATTTAGCCCCCAAGTGTGAGATAAGCCCAAGGATAATAGACACAAAACACAAAGCATGAGGTGACTTCGCTTTCCTTGGGGTCAGTATGCTGTATGATAAGTCATGTATATATCATATATATGTATGCATAATTGTTCGTCATTCCCCAATCAAGGAAGGTCACCTAGAAGAAGGGAACACATGTGTCTTTTGAGTCAACATGAGAGAGATCGAGAGATCTCAATGCTTTGCATCGTCCTCAAGTAGACAACACTAAGGACAACAAATAGAAGAATGAGAATAACATATAGAAGAAGTAACACAAGAGAGGAGGAGAGAATCTGCTATGCTAATGTAACTAGTCTAGCACGTCATCTACCCCCCGATCTTGCTGATCAATGTTTCGGGAAGGTAGGGAACACGCTAGAGGAGGAACATTCAACATGGAAGATGGAGCTATCACAAGATCCAAACAAGGGCTATGTTCATGTTCCGAGCCACATTGTTCTTGTCTAGGAGCTAGGATAAGTGCTTTAGAAAATTCATTAGATAAATGGTTATCAATATCAACAAGTTCATATTCACTATCAGAAGCAAGAGAAGTAATATTTTCATCATGAATAACATTTTCATCTATATCATCATCAAGATTTATAAAAATAGGATCTTTAACTCGCCCAGGATCAAGACCATCATGCATCTTATGTTTAGGAGATTTAGGCTCAATGTTCGGCGGAGGAGAAAATGGAATAATGCTCGTTGAAGGTGTTTTTGGAGATGGAAAAGTTTGAGAAGCAGCTGCTTGAGCCCTAAGACGACGCTTTCGTCGGCATTCACGTGCAGAACGATTTCGTCTAGTCTTAGTAGGCAGTGAAGAAGATTGAGGAGGAGGAATATTCTCATCCCTATCACTTGGGTGTTTAGGTTGTGGTCTCTTAGGCTGAATAATAGGAGAAGAAGAAGGTCTCTTCTTTCTATAAAAGGAAGGAGGAGGAACTGCTCCATATAAAGGAGGAATTTTTGGTTTAGGAAGGAGACCAAGTCCATCATGACGAGGAGGTATAGGTCTACTTGTAGGAATTTTATTAGACATAGACATAGTCACATCCATAGGATGGGTTGGGAATCTTCTTGAGGAAAGACATTAGTTTTATCTTTCAAAGGAAGAACTTCCTTCTCAAGAATGATAGGAATGTCAAGTTTAGGTGTTCTAAGTTCACTTAAAGATAGGATCATATCTGTTTTCCACTTTTGATAAGATTTGAAAAGATGATCACTTCGCGGAGGAAGGGATTGGAATTGTTTAGGCCAAAAGTAATCAAGAGGAACACTAGAGGTTCTTTCAACTGGTTTAAAGAGGCTATGATTGACAGTAACAATTTCACCATTATGGGGAAATTTCAAACACTTATGAATAGGAGAAGCAATAGCTTTCATGGAAGATAGCCAAGGATAGCCAAGCTTCACACGAAATTGTTCGGAAGATGGAATAATAGCAAAGTTCACATCAAGGGATTTGTTATAGACCTCAATAGGCAATGTAATAGAACCAATTGCAGGAGAAGGAAATGCATCAAATAGTCTCACAATCACATCTGTTTTGTCATAAATCACTTGATTCAATTGTAAAGTAAAAAGAAATTCTTCAGTAATAACATTAACCATGCACGAAGGATCAATAAGCACTCCACGGCAAGGTGTATTTTTGACTTTTGCAACTATGTATAAAGGACCATCAGGTGCCCTAATGGTTTCACTGGAATCAAATGTGATGGAAGGTTCTTTAGGGTTTTCTTGCTGCTCTACAAAGTTAATCACATTTGGAGTCATAGACACAAGACCATCAGATGAAAGAGAGGAATCATTAGTCTCAACCGCATTAGAAGTATGAGAAGGTAATGGATCAGTGAAAATCTGAAGATTTTGATTAGGAGGAGCTACAGATGTATTGCCTTTATCATTCACTCCAGAAACAGAGATAGTATTATTATCAATCAAATCTTGAATTTTACCCTTTAAAGAAAAACATTTTTCAGTATCATGCCCAAGCTGACGATGAAATTGACAAAAGGCTTTGTTATCAAAATAAGGTGAAGTAATCTTTGCAGGATCAATTTGTCTTATAGGAGGAAGAGTAAGCACATTTTGTTCCAATAATTTATTCATAATACTATGCAATGATTCATTCAAAGGAGTATACTTTCTTTCTTTCTTGAAAAATTTAGAAATAGGAGGCACACCTGATGCTGCATTCACATTGTTGTTGATGATGTTTTCATTGAATTTGATGGAGTCTCTATTCGGTTTAAACTTCCCAAATGGTTGTTGACTGCTATCACCCTTATCACTCGGAGCCATAGGATGTGATTGTTCCATTTGACTCACAGTCAGTTGATAATTGTGAAGAGTGGCACACAACTGTTGGAAAGAAGTAAACTCAGAAAACAGAAGTTTGTCTCGAATATCTTTTTGTAAATTAGAAATAAAGATTCTTTGAATATCATTGTCAGGCACTAGAAAAGAAATTTGAGCATACAAATGCTTATATCTACCAATGAAATCAGTCACTTTATCTTTAACACCTTGTTTACAATGCATTAAATCAATCAAAGTAACTTTAGGACTTATATTGTTTTGAAATTGTTGAATGAAAGCATTTGCAAGTTGTTCGAAAGAAGAAATAGAATAGGAAGGCAACAAGCAATACCATTGTAGGGCTTTGTCTCTTAATGTTCTCGTAAACAGTTTTGCAAGCAACCTTGGGTCATAAGCAAAATCAGTACATATTGTTTGAAAAGTCTTAACATGTGTTAGAGGATCACCTTTACCATTATAAAGTTCCAAATGTGGAATTTCAACATGTTTAGGGGGAATAGCTCGAACAATGTCAAGAGAAAGTGGGCTCGCAACATCAAATGTGGGCACACTAAACTTAGATTGATTCATAGAGGCAATTTGTTGTTGTAAAGAAGAGACAGTTTGTGCAAGATTGTTAATGGTCGCTTCAGTCGAAGAGTTCATATTAGATGTGTTAGATTGAGATGGAGGTGTTATGTTATTGAAAGAAGGTAAAGAGTAAGGTGGTGGGACCCTATGATAATTAGTCATAGGAGATGATTGGACAGGAGGAACACTACAAGGAGGAATGGAATGATTAAATGAATTGCCCCCTTGTGTCATGTTCATTTGTGAAGATGTAATAGGAACACTCATTGAAGGAATGAATGAAGAAGTCGGATTGAATGAAGGAAGAGGGTTAATTGAAAAGGAAGGATTGCCCCCATGACTAGTGATCACAGGAGGAATGTCTTGTGTAGAAGTAGCCATTATGTTTGATGTAAAGGTAGGTATGCTGGCAATAGAAGTCATCAAAGGAATAGAATGATTGACTTGTGTAGGAGGTTGTGTATAACCTAAAGTTTCGGCACAACTCTTCATAGGCATCACGTTCGAATTCACAATGTGTGAAATACCACGCAAAATATCAATTCCATTCTTATCACTTTGAAACATACATTTTAGACCCTCAATTAAAGGAAGAGCTTGACTATCAGGGTACTCATGAGACATCCATTGGTGAAAATCATCAAATTGGTTATCCAATTTCAAAATTTGTTCTTTAGAAACCTCATGGAGAGCTTCTTCATCATTAGGAGGATTAGAGGAATTACCCATGTCCTCGTTAAAAAGGCTATTCAAATTAGGTTCCATCTCCTCGGTAGTTAAACCTCGGAAAGACTTAATTCTCAGGCTTCGTCTAACGGGAATAGTGTAAGTAGGACTTATTGTTGTAAAACTCATGCACTAGAGAAGGAGAGAAAATTTTGATTTTAGAGGTAGCAATTTTCAGTAAAATCAGCCAATCTTCTGGATTTAAGCTGTTAAATGCAATCACGACAGTCTCCCGAAATTTCGGAAAAAATGTCCGGGACCGTGGCGCTCGGAGTGCAACACGGTCCTTGCAACTTTTTTCAAAATTTGCAAGGATGAAAGGTATGATGATTTTAAAGCCAATCTGAAAAAATTGAGTGATTTTACGATCTGTAGATAGGCCAAATTAAAGTTGCAATCTCAAAATTGAACCCTACCCAGATTGTCGAAAAATGCAAAATTTGAATTTTGAAAAAGAGAGGGAAACTGAAATTTTGAATTTTATGATTTTAGAGGGAATGTCAAGAGCAATGCAAATTTTGAAATTTAAAAATTGACTCAATTTCACGCAAAATTCAATTTTGAAAGCGGAAATCAAAGTTGTTGTAATTAAGCACTTAATTTCAAAAGTCGCAAAATGCAAGAATTTGAATAAAGCACTGAAATTTTTAATGAATGCAAACACACTTTTCAGATTTAGGACAGTAAGAACACAATTTTGACACAAAATTTCAGTTTCAATGATTTTTGAATGTTTAAAAGCCTTAATCCAAGCAATCACAAGACCAACTTTGACTGTAATTTTGAAGGTGTGAAAATTGATAAAATCAGCCAAAATTCTGGATTTTAGCAGAAAAATACAGTAAGGTCTCGCTCCCGAAATTTCGGAAAAAATGTCGAGGACGATGGCGCCCGGGGCCACGGTCCTTGCAACTTTTTTCCAAATTTTCAGGGATGAAAGATATTGTGATTTTATTGCGGAATCCAAAGTTACAGCTGAGTTGAATCAAGAGGGTTTCAAAAATTAGGGTTTTGACACTTAACCACTTAATTTTCAAAATTAAAGCATAGATATGAATTGATAATTTGTAATAGAAGGACAGATCTGAAACAAGCATTAACAATTAAAAATTTCACAAGTTTAATTACTAAAAAGAAATTTTAGGGTTTTTATGCAATCACCTCTAAAATTTTGCAAAAGATCAAACATGGAAATGTAATCAATTTTTTCAGATCTAAGCATGAAAAATCAGAAAGGATGTTCACGTCGGGTTCACCAAAATGTAAAGCGGAAAATCACGATCGAACCCTAGTTGCTCTCCCCTCTTCCAACTCCAAGGAGAGAGAAGGGAGGTTCGCTAGGATTCGATGGTTTTCACTTAGGGGGGAGACTTTACATTCAAAAGAGGGGTTGAAACCCACAAGATCCAATCCCATGCAATGCAAGATTGGATGCTAAATGAGTTTCAAGGGTTAGGACAGCAAGGCTACCCTCTTTTGTAAAGAATGTGCATAGGAGAATTAAGCTAGGAATGCATAGAAAATGACAAAGATTCGCTTATAAACTGAGATAGGAATACAGTATGAAGCTGCGGACCTGGAATTAGCAGTAAAATGTCGATACGGCGCTGTCCTGCAAATTTGAGCAAAAGTTGTCAGGACGATGGCGCCCGGTGCCACGGTCCTTCGAAAAATCCGCGAAACGAAGGGGGATCTGTTCGTCTTTGCACAAGGATTCCAGATCTTCAATTTCAGCCGCGTACCTGCAACCTACACACAGAAAAAGCGAGGACGATTGGGGGGTTAGGGATTAGGGGTTTGCCTTTAGGTCAAACCCCGGTTTTGGAATTAACCAAGAAATGAGCAAGAGCTATAAATGTAAATGACTGTAAAACAAGTACTAATACCTTGTTCTAAGGATGTTTGTATCCTTATGTGCGAAGGTTTAGATGTTGTATGTTGTATGTTGTAGTAGTATGTGATCTCCTCTTCAATGGTTGAATCCTTGTCTTGAATGCAACACTTAGCCTTGAATGGAGACTTAGAAGGAATGCTTGAATGCTTGAATGCTTGAATGCTTGAGTATAGTTTCCACGCTTTGTACACATATCTTTTTCATCCCCAAATGAGAGAGAAAAATGTAGTTTATATACTTGTCAATTAGGGCTGATAGACTGATTTTCCCGCCCTTAGGCCGACCAGGAAAGTTAATTTCCAAATTGTAAACAAAAAGACCCGAGACCCCTTAGGAGACCGGGCCCAAAATAGGACCCAGGGACCAGGGCGCTGGGCGCCATGGTCCTGGGGACCGGGGCGCTGGGTGCCCTGGTCCTGAGGGACCAAGGCGCTGGGCGCTCTGGTCCCACCTCCTGGGACAGCAGGGTGCAAGGAGGTTCAGGCCAGGGTACTTGAAAAATGCAGTTTTTGGTGTCGTGAGCAGGCTTCGGGGTCTCCATTCAGGTTGCGTGTTGCGTCGCCATCGTGAAGACCGAAATGCAGTCGAAATTGCAAGTGTCGCAATTTTAGGACGCTACAGATTGATTACGGAAACAATATTTTGATTACTTGGATCTAATTTTTAAAACTCCATCTTCTGATTGATTCATAAAATTGGAGTGTTCGGAAAAGATGGGAAACATTCAAAGGGGATCCCATGGAGTCTGAGAAGCCCAAATTTAATCTTATAAAGTCATTGGGATTCTCAAACAAAATTACTGCTAATGTATTTGCAACTAGAAGTAGAAAAACGAAGGTTTGTGATTACCATATTGAAGAATCATGCAAGTCATCCTGCACAATATTCAATGCTTTAGGAGATACCATTGCATGAGTATTTTCAAGACACGAGTATTTATTAGAATGGCTTTGCAGCTTGAAAAACTGATGGAAAGTATTTACAACTTATACAAAAACAAATGCTTATGTGATAATGTTGCACTCAGTTAATGCTTATTTAAAAGAAGTATGAATTTGTGTATGAGTATATATTATAATGAAAGTAATATTTATCATCTAATAACAATTCAGGTATTAGATAAAGATCTCATACAAAATTCATAATACATTCACAAAATATGAAATAACACAAAAATTGACCACTATAACTTAAATGCAAATCGCCAAAAAGCAAGTGTAAAATTTAAAAAACCTAAAGTTATCTTTGAGACCTCTTGAAGAAAGAATCCACATTTGAGTTATTTTATTTCTTATTTAATTTAAAGGTAATAAATATTTATTATAATTAATATATATATTAATTTAAGAATCGGCATTCATATTGTAAAAAGCTATTGTAGATTGCTTTATTATTTTAGGAATCATCATTCATATAATAAATTATTTAAAATTAAATGTGAAAGATATAAGAGTTACTTTTAGATTGATATATAACTAGTGAACTCACCTTAGGGTGCAATGAATACACCGAAGAGGTTTGGAAGGTCAATTAAGGAATTTTCTGGTCTATTTGTTTACATACAAGTGTTGTAATGTGGTCGATTGGTAGGGAGATATATATGGGTAAAAGAGATGGATAAACAATGAGGTAGAGATAGAGGGAGATATGGACAAACAAATATGGAGAGGCAAATAGATAGATATAGATGTGTAAGAAGAGGCCGAGGGATAAAGATGGATGGCTAGAGAGAGGCAAACATGTCCAAAGATAAAGGAGGAGAGAGAGGGGGGGTAGATAGATGTAGAGATGAATATAAAGTGAGAGGGAAAGAGGGAGATGAATATATAAAGAGATAGAGAGACAGAGGGAGACAAAGATAGAGACATATAGGAAGTTTGAGAGAGAGACAAAGAGAGATATAGAGGAAGAGGGAGGAGGAGATAGATGGATAAGTAGAGAGAGAAATAGAGAGTGGCCATAGAAATATAAAGGGGATGATTGAGAGGGCGAGAAAAAGATATATGAAGAGAAAAAGGGAGATATTGGTAGCGATAGAGAGATAAGGGGACAAGAGGGATTGAGGTAGCTTACATCACAGGAGACTACTTCATACTTTTATTTATAAGAGAGAAAACACGTTATATGTACCCTACCCCTACAAAATTCAAACCTATAACCTTTCTTTAGAAAATAAAATTTGGTAAATGGCAAGTGAATATTTGTTTAAAATGCCTTTAAAAAACATAGAGTAGAGACATGGGTCCTTATCAAAATATTCACAAAATTACCATTATTTGTAGTAGTCAAAGCATTGAGGGACGTAATTTGTTTGGAGTTAGAATATTTTACCCACAAAGCTCCAAAATTAGGAGGAGGACAGAGACAAATTAGGGTTTTAGTCCAATTTGAAACCAAAGGTATGGCCCTCTAAAGTAGACATAACCAACTGTTTATAAATCCAAGCTTTCCGTGGTAGACTTTTGTGGTACATTTTCCAATTGAGCTTTCTAAAATAAAGGGACTTAAGGATTAAAAATCGAAGGAAATTCCATCACAGAAAAAAAATAGAGGAAGATATATAGAGAGAAAGGGAGAGAGATACAGAGGGATAGGGAAATAGATAAAGAGATAGGGAGATAGATAGATAGAGAAGGTGCAGATAAAAAGAGATATAGGGCAAAGAGGGAATGATATATGGAGAGAGATATGGAGTGAATAAGAGATTGTGTGATATATATAAAGGGAGATATAGATAGATAGAAAGAGATAGAGAGATAAAGAAAAATATTGAGAGATAGAGACCTAGAGAGAGAGAGAGAGAGAGAGAGAGATGTGGAAAAAGTGAGAGAGAATGGTGATAGAAATGAGAAATAGAGAGGTATAGAGGGGGAAGATAGAGAGATAGAGATAGGGAGGGAGAAACAACAATCTGTGTACAAGTGATAGAGAGATATTGAGAGAGAGAGAGAGAGAGAGAGAGAGATACAAAGAGGAGAGATGAGTAGACAAGTCGGGGTAATTGTGAGAGAAGGATAGAAAAGGAGAGATAAAGAGAGATATAATTTGAGAAAGATAGAGGGGCCAAGAGAGAGATGGAGAGATAGAAAGATAAAGATATAGAAAGCAATAAATAGAGAGAGGTAGAGAGCAAAATATATAGAGAGAGGGGAGTCGAGTGAGAGATAAAGGAGGTGATAGGGACACAAAATAGAGACTGAGGAGAGAGAGATAAAGAGGGGGTGAAATAAAGAGATAGATATAAACATAGGGAGGGAGAAATTGCAAATTCGTGTGAGTGATATATATATACACACACACACACACACACAGAGAGAGAGAGAGAGAGAGAGAGAGAGTCTAATACATTATAATAAATATAGTTATAGTATTATTTTTAAAAGAGAGACTGATTCAATTTATATCATATAAAATATTATATATAATACTAAATATAATTATGTTGTATATTATTTTAAATGTTTATTTTGAAATATTATATATTAATTATATTATATTTATATTTAAAAAAAAGTATTATAAAAAATAATATATAAATTTAAATATTACTAAAATAGTCTTTTAAATGAATTTAAATTATATAAGATATAATAATAATATAAATTATATTTAAATAGATATAATTTGGGAATTACAAGCTTTTATTTAATTTTTCAAATGTGAGCCATGAATTAAATTTGTCAAATTGCACTCACAACCATTTTGATATAGTTTTAGAGTTTATAGATTCACGTAAGATCTTCAATGTCTTAAATATCTTTTTCAAATAAAAAAAAAGTAAAAATAACACAAAACTTAGAAAGGACATAATAGTGACAAGTGGAATATAATTCTTAAATAATTTTATAACAAAAATCAAGCATACATTTTTTATTTGATTTTTAAATAATTTCGCCGAGAGGCGATCTACAATGGGATCAATACTATCCGTAAACACAAAACGCATTTACAAAAAAGTTGACGTGCTGATTTGGCAGTATAGTAGTATTGGTGGAAGACATTCTTGGCAGGTTGTGGCAGGGAATTAAGTTGAGAGGCAGTTTAAGATGAGCCCGCATTAGATTTAACCTAATAATAGTAAATCTTAGTAACTCATCACCTTTTGCATGGCATTTGATTAGCTTTCTCCATTCCCACTCTTGGCCGTTATATTTTGCAGGGCATTTGTAAAAGGAAAACCGTGCAGTGATGGCAGGGTAGTGCAGGATTGGAGTCGGTGTTGGCTACTGACATATAAATTCCCTCTTCATGCTAAGGAAATATGACAGGTCTCAAAATCTTCTTCTCCAAGTCTGCAATAGGTAAAGTGTTCTCTATTCTTTTCATCTCTTTTTGCTCAAAAAACTTTAGCAACAGAAGTCATGGTGACTGCATGGGAGAGAGGAAACAGAGCATTGAGGGTAATGTCCAATTATTTTCATCTCTTTCTCAAATTTCATTCTTCCGTTGCTGCAGGTTGTTCGAGATAGGATAGTGAGGAGGTGGAATATGGAGCTGGGCAGTGACAATGAAGGGTGCCAAAATATCCAGTGGTAGTATAATGCATCTTATAAATTTTAAATATAGAAAGTGAGTTTTAGTTATTTGTTGGTGGGAAGATTGAACCAATTTTTGCAGGATTCTGGATGTCTTCTTAACAATTATGGAGTAAGTTGAAGGATGCCTTGACTGTTTCTTTTCTAGATGACTCATTTGTAGATAGTAGTAAACATTTTACTCTGGAATGGGGGATGAGAGTTAGGGTATAAGTTGTAATAAGTGATTTTCCATTGTTTCAATTATTTTTTATGTTTGACAAACATTATGCGACCTCCCCTGTGCATAAAATATGGTGGTGTTGTTTGTGATTTTCTTAACATATCTTATTGCCTTCAAGAAGCACCATCTAGATTCCTTCCAACTGTTGTCATTCAGGGTTGGATTTATTTTTGAAGTTGTGTAACATAAGAGGAGTTTGGCATGGGGTTTTATTTGTGGTTTCTTTGGTATAAGGAGGGATTTGCCATCATATTCCTCTCAGGCGAGTTTGGACAAAGAATCCATCATATTCCTTTCATCCTCTGTTTTATTCACATCCCCATGTCACAGAAAATCCTACAAAGATCTGCAAATCAAAACCCCCAAAATAAAACAACAAAAACAAACGCATTACCGACTTCCTGAGTTCGAATCCCCTCGATGTAGAGCAGTAACCCTAACAGAAGCAGTGCAGCTCGCATTACAGGCCGTGCCATGGCGTACTCAATCAATACTCAAAATAGCAACGAAATGTTAGAACTGTAATCCAAAAGGCTACCAGAGAACTATAATGTATAGCTGTTTAAACAGTCTGAGTTATAACAGTCTGTCAAATTAGAATATTTGTTTATTGTAACAGAGTTTTGCACGCGGCACGCCGTACTGTGAAATGAATTCTATCTGTGTCGCAAACTAAGTTTATACAGTGTACTTGGAGGGAAACTTGTTATTTGACGCGCTTACCCGGTTGTCTGGTAGAGAATTTTGCCAATCTTGAAGAATGAACATGCGCCAATCAAGGTACAAAATTTCCTGTAAAAGTCATTTGGCAAATGATTTCTCTGGATATCTCTCAATAGCAGCAACATGTTATATCATCAAATGATTTCTCTGGATATTTCTCAATAGCAGTAGCATGTTAGAACTTTAATGTGAATTTTACTTTATCCTTGTTTTTAAAAATAAAACAAAGAAAAACTTTTATTTAATTTTTCTACATTTTTATCCCTACAAATAGTAGGGCAAAGACAACCTCTAAAGAGTTCATTGGGATTAAAATATAACATGTAATCTTATTCAAAATTCTATGTCCTTCTATTTCCCATATAATAACATAACAAATTTTAGATAGAAAATTTCATAATGTATTATCATGTATTTTTCATAAAATTTTTAGTTAATTAAAATAAATCATTGATTTTTAATTAGGGTTAGGGATAAGTTTGGGATTGGAATAAGATTAGAGTTAAGTCTAATTAGAATTAAGGTTACAATTCAATCAGATTAATAGTGAGGGGTGTGTTTCAATTAGTGAAGAGTTAGAATTTAATAAGTTATAAGGTTTCATAAATTTAATAAGGAATAGGGTTCAATTAGGGTAGGGCCATGTTCATTTAGGATTAGAGTTAAGGGTTATAAATGATTAGGATTTGATTAGGGGATGGATTATAGTTTGATTATGATTACAACTTTGGTTCAATAAGGCTCTCATAAATTTTGAATATTGGATAATGTGCAACAATGTATTAGGTAATAATGTAAAAAATATTGGATACAATAAGATTGACTCCAAGATTACATTTAAATGTATTTAACATTTAATTAAATTAACATATATTTGATTTAAATATGCCAAACATAAATCATTTTTTAATGATCTATTAGGTAATAATATAAATGGGATTGCATGCAACAAGATAAACTCCAAGATTAAGGTTAAAAATATGTGTGAGAAGGATAAATATAGATTTTTCTATTTAATATAGTTGATTTAAGTATGCAAAACATAAATGTTTTTCTAATTAAAATTAAACTCAAATAAAAGTTATTATATAGGGATATAAGGTATGTTTAATTTAACAAAACTTGAAATCAATTTTAAAGTTAATCAATTTAAGCTGACTTATTATTGAGCCAGCTACTTTTATTAAAAGTAACTTGGTTTTAAATTAGGGTTACATATAAGTTTGGGATTGAAATAAGATTAGGGTTAGGTCCAATAAATGTTATTGTTACAATTCAATTAGGTTAATGGTGATAGTTATGTTTCAATTAGGGAAAGTGTTAGAGTTCAATAAGGAGTAGGGTTCAATTAGGGTTGTGATTCAATTGGAGTCAATTTTAATTCAAGATTAGAGTTAAGTTTACAAATTATTAGGATTAAAATTTGGAAACGATTATAGTTTAATTAGGATTACAATTTTGGTTCAATAAGATTTAGGGTTAGGTTTTAATAACAATTGAGGTTTAATTACTTAGTTAGGGATAAAGTTCAATAAAGGTAAATATTTATATTTAGGTTTAGCATTAGAGATAGGGCTAGGATTATTCAATATGTTAGGGTTGGGAATCAAATATGTTTAGGGTTAGGGTTTGGGTTAGAATTCAATTAGTGGAAGGGTAAGGGTTAGGGCTCATATAGAAGGGTAAGGGTTAGGGATCATATAGAAGGGTAAGGGTTAGGACTCATATAGGGTTGGGTGCAACTAGGATTAGGGTTAGGGTTCAGATAATATTAGGATTATGGTTCCATAAGGTTTAGGGTTAGAGTTTAAATAGGGCGTGTTTGCCTAGGGTTAGGATTATGGTTCAATTTGGGTTAGGGTTCAAGTTTTGGTTCAATTAGACTCAAGATTAGAGACCAATTAGTGTTAAAATTTTATTAGATTTAAGATTACCATTAAAGCTTAATTAAGGTAAGGGTTAATGTTGTGGTTCAATTAGGTTAAGGATAAGTTTGGGATTGAAATAAGATTAGGGTTAGGTCCAATTAAGGTTAAGGTTAGAATTGACTTAGGTTAATAGTGAGTGGTGTATTTCAATTAGGGAAAGGGTTAGAATTTAATAAGGTATAAGGTTCAATTAGGGTTTACATTCAATTATGATTAGGGTTAAGGTTTATAAATTATTAATATTTTATTAGGGGATGGATTATAGTTTAATTAGGATTACAATTTTGGTTTAATAAGGGTTAGGGTTAAGTTTTAATTATAGGTAGGGATTTAATTAAGGTTAGATTTAATGTTGAATAGGAATAAATATTCAGTTAGTGTTAGGGTTAGAATTAGGGATATGATTCTTCAATATGTAGTAATGCTATTTAAACTTCTATCTACCATATAAGAACATACCAAATTTTAGATAAAGAAAATTACATAGGTAGTAGTATGCATCAAAACAAATTATAGCAAATAGTTATTGTTTCATAGATTTTTTAAACAATAGGGTCAACCTTTTATAATAAATTTTGATTAATACTTTCTTTATTTTTCAAAAAACAAAATCTATTTAATATCACCATAATCTAAATATGATAATATGATAAAGCTCTCTATACATTTTGAATATTAAAATGTAAGACATATGATGAAATATCTATGCAACTTTTTCTATTCAGCAAATTTCAAGAATATAACTGAAAAAATAATATACATCATTCTATTAGGTATAATGTAAAAAGGATTGGATACAACAAGATTGACTCCAATATTATGTTTGAAAATATTTGATATTTAATTAATTTAATATATTCTATTTAAATATGCTAAACATAAATAATTTTCTAATTATCTATTGGGTAATAATGTAATAGGGATTTGTATGCAACAAGATCTTTATAAATTATTAATCTCCAACCTTACTACAAAATTGACATAAGATAGTTTGAAATGTAAGGCTTGACATAAGATATACATAAAACAAGTCTATTGCAAAGACTTTACTATTTATTAGTTGTTGAATTAAGGTCGGGCTACAATTAGATATAAGATTAGCTTTAGCCTTCAATTATGATTAAAAGAAAAAATGCTCTTCAAAATAGATATCTCTCGGCATATTTTACATAGATTTATTTAAATATAGGTATACTAGTTGTAAAATAAATTAAATTCATATCTTTCATTTTTTTTAAATTAAATATAAATTACAAAATAAATTATATAAATTACTCTTAATTTCTTTTTCTTAAGTAGCTTTTTACTAATATAGAATAAATGAAAAAAATAAAATAATAGAAATAATACCACTCCATGAAATGACTGATATTATTTTATTTATTTTAAAGAATATTATTTTATTTATGGAAGGTATTATATTAAATATATTTTCAAATAACTGAAACTAGGTGGTTTATATGTATTTATGTATGCTAGTTAATATTCTTTTTATCCCATCGCATGGGATCCACCGTTCAAAGTCAAGTTGCCCTGCTCGCTTTACTACACCATACGCGCGGGCCCACCTTTACTACAACTTGCTCCAAATTAAGCGGGAAACCGGTTCGTTTTCATTAAAAACGTTAAAAACGTAAATAAATCTAACGGGGAAGGGAAAAAAGTACCGACGAATGAAGGGCGAGAACATAAACAGTGATCTAACGGATCTAAAGGACGAAACCATTTCAATGGTCTTGCATTTGATATTTGAAGTGAGCTGCTCAACTTCAAATAGGGTACACCTTCGTTGTAAATATAAAGTTGATGTTGTTTTCAATGGTTCATTTCTATTTAAAGATACCAATTTTTAAATTTTAACTAAAATTAGACTTATTTTTGGTCCATACAATTCTCATGCATTTAACATGCACAAAAAAATAAAACTTATGATCCTAAAAATATCATCAATTCTCCAATGAGCTGAGCTATTTAAACTGTTGCTTCAGCGAGCAATCATCTGCTATTTGAGTTGGACATCCAAATTATGTTTGATCACTTCTATTCACATGCAAACATTTAGGGTTGAACAACCTTTTGAACATATTTGTTAACTTTTGTCAATATGATCCATCCATCCAACAAAACTTTTTCCAACAATTCTTCGAGTGAAGATCCCAATGATTCCTTCAACTCATTTGCCATATCCAAGACCTACATTCTTGGGCCTCATAATTGGTTGAAAGGGCTTGTGAATTCTTTGCCCATGCTTTCCCAAACCTCTTCTTTTATAACCTATTTTTTCCATGATGTCAAAATAACATTTGTTCTTAATATCACAATTTGCACCCATCTATGCAAATAGATCCCTACTTTCAACTTCAAAAACTCATTTTCTTTTTCCAATAATTAACTTATTTTCCAAATTCATTCAC
Organism: Cryptomeria japonica; assembly: GCF_030272615.1. NCBI lineage: Eukaryota > Viridiplantae > Streptophyta > Pinopsida > Cupressales > Cupressaceae > Cryptomeria > Cryptomeria japonica. The sequence goes on from NC_081415.1 coordinate 148,661,987, forward strand.
CTTTAAAAAAAAATTTCAATTCTTTTTAAAAATTATTATTCTTAAAAATTGTCATAGATATCTTTTTTCAATTGTTTTATTGTTTCTAACAATTTTGAATTACACTTTAACACTTTTTGACTTTCACCAATTCATCTTTCAATAGATCCTTCTCACACATTAAATTTACATTTTATTTTTTTGCACCTTTTTGCCAATCTTACCCATTGAAGCAAAAGATTTCAATCTCCACAAATAAATTACTTGACTATGACTTCACAATCTTCCTTGACCTCACGAACTTCTTCGAACAACCTACTTTCCCTCTAACTGTTAGAATCTTTAATCTTCTCCCGGTTACAAAACTTGTTCAATCTGTTCTTTTATAAATAGGGCAGCAATCTTTTCAAAACATCTACACTTTGACCTTCAACGATTTATACTCTTTGTTTTATTATGGCTTTTTTTCGAAGTTAACACTCTGAACTTGCTCTTAACCTGGTCTTCTTACCCTGGTGTGTGTTCTCACAGCTGCAAGCTCCTCTTCAATGGCTGCAACTTCAGAATGTTCTACTCTTGACTTTTTTTGCAATCTTAATCTGCTCTATTTAATATATTCAATCTTCCCATAATCTTTTACTATACTCTGATACCATTTGTAGAAAATTGAAACACCGAAAAAAAGAAAAACCAAAGCACATATTTTACACAAAAAGAACTTTTATTCAATCATGCAAAGCTGATTGCACAGTGCCTCTGTTAGAGGTCTTTCTAACTCTATAGTATATCATTCTTAGAAGCAGGGCATCTCTATTTAAAGATACAAATCCCTAAATTTAGACTAAAACTACACTCATTTTTGGTCCATACAAATTCTCATGCATTTGACATGCACAACAAAATAGAACTCTGATTTTTCAACTTAAAACCCTAAAAGAATCATCAAGGACTACAGCATGCGGTGAACGGTGAGTATGACGGTACATGATGGTTTATTACGGTGGATCTGCAGTGAGCTATTCAAACTGTTACTTGGGCATCAGTTCTGCACAATGTGCAAGTGGTGCTCTTTCATAAACTTAACAGCAACGGCGAAATTCCATTCCTGACACAACAACCACCTTGACAACCAGGACGTTAAGTTGCACAGATCATGAAATTCAGATTTGGACTTTTAAACGTTAACCAGATACAAAATCTAATTTGTGCAGTTCAAACAGGCCTTGGAGAAGATTAGTATTGTTAGATGTGGGAAGATGCAGAACGTATGTTTTACAACCGGAATAGAGGGACAATACCTTGCATGGTCTGCAGTTTCAAACCATGATCACAAACCGTTGCCTCTGTTTTAAAAGAATACAAGCAAGGGAACATGGATAGAACATGGATATGAATCCATGTTCCCTTGCTTGTATGCTTTTACCCCAACGGCTTTATGCTTCAGTTCTATTTCTTCCATTTTTTTCAGGAGAAAAAATTTCAGGAGAAAAAAGGCTACTTTCAGGAGATAAAAGGCAGCATAACTCGGAGGAAAGGCTGTAAGACATTAGTAGAGGATGTGATTTATTTATAGCCGAAATTAAGATCCAGACGGCCTTTTGCCAGCGGTGCATAATTAATTAAAATCAAGTTAAGAAAAAGGCCATTTAAGATGCATCATTAAGTGTTCCAAATTCCACTGGGCATATACGTACTTTTATTCCACTGTGTTCATTGTTTTGTCAACATCTCAATTAATGGGCATTAAATTACGTACGCTGAAATCTTTTCCGAAATCTAAATTGGATTTCGAAGTACTCTTTGGATTGAAGGTGTCCTCTACGTTCTGTTTGGAGGCAGCTGTCGTTGTCTGTGTAGCAACAGAGAAAAAGCCTGTGGTATTAATTTTGCACCATTTCTGTGTGGCAACCGAGAAAAAGCCTCAAGGCCTGTGGTATTAATTGTACTTTCGCATTTGACTCTTTTATTTGTTATTTCTTACACTGTTACTGCACGGCAATGGCTACGCAGCAGACAAAACGGCCCCCCATGCCATGCATTCCCATCCCCATCCCCCATGCCATCACCGTCCACTCAAACGATCCCATCAAAATGTTTTTAATTTTTTCCAGCATAAAATCAGAATCTTAGAGGCTGTGGCCAGAGGTTGGAGAGCAAGCCTAAGGTAACCCCCCATGCCATCACCGTCCACTCAAACGGTCCCATCAAAATGTTTTAAATTTTTTCCAGCATAAAGTCAGTCTCAGAGGCTGTGGCCAGAGGTAGGAGAGCAAGCCTAAGGTAACCCCGAACTGGCGGGGTGGATAAGACAATTAGGTTAGTCGGCCTATCCAGGCAATGAGGGTTCGAACCCCGATCTCCACACTCAATCAAAAGCCAAACACCATACCCTAAAAGAAAGGACCAGACCTTAACTGGAACGAGGTAGCCAAACGGATCACGCTCACTAGTGCACCCTTAGCCATCTTTATTTCCATCGAATTGCCCCATCGGAGCGAGTGCCGTCACCACCCCTTAGTCACGCATTTCCAAGAGCCATAGGAGCTTCTCTTGGATACAGGTATATCGCCTACACATCCCTATCTCCATCCATTAGTCTGGAACTGGAACTGGAACTGGAAAATGTGAAAGCTTGTTTAGAGGGACTTCATCGGAAGTAACCGATCGATACCTCAAGTTGTTCTTGAAGTTGGAATAGTATTATTGTCCGGCCCTAGTAAATAATCTAAATGGATTTATTAGTATTGATTCAAATCTGGAGCAGTAGTGTCAAAACTTATTACAAGTTAAAAAAATGAAGCATATATTGTTACTATGGTTATTTTTACCTAGTAAATTATCGAGCAGAAGAATTCAAGATGGCAGTCATCAAAATCATCAAAGTACTGCCTCAAGTTAGTTTTTCTTTTAATGATTCTACTTGCTTTGGTAATGCTTTGTCTATTTTACTCAAATAATTGTGATAGGCCAATGTTTATTATTTTAGGTTGTTTTTCTTATCCTTGATCAGTATTTAGTCTGGATTTAGACTAACATTTCCATTCTGGCTTGACATATTTTCTTGCTTTGGATTTTTCAGATGGCTTGACATAATTTAAAGATCTTATAAAATAGAGCTCCATTGTACCAAGTATTCGAATTCTTGAAAGGAATTATGAAGATGCAATCCATGATAGCGAAGAAACATTTATGGAGTAAAGGTATTACATATAAAATATAGAATGTGTTTATAATGGTAGAAAAAACTGCAACGTTTTTTAATAGTCATCATTTTTTTATTTTGCTCAACATTAATTATTACTTGCACTGGAATGTCCACTCAGTTCTGAAGCATAAAATTAGTGACTTTTGGGGCATGTTGCAAGTATTATATTTTATTTTATTTTTAGCATTGACAGATTTTTAATTAAATGTTACAGTTTCATTTCCTTCTTTTCCTCTGGAGTTATCACAAACGATATAGTCTCTGCTAAATTTCGGCTTGTAAGTTCCTTACCCAGTTTCATTATCAATTAGTTGTTCTTAAATCTCATGTAAAACATCGATTAAAAATTATAGTTGATAAAAACAGTGCTAAATTCAAAAGTAACTCATCCAATTTCTCATGTGATATATGATATATATTTTATGTAATATAGACTTATGCCCATTGCATCTGCAAGAAATCATCCAAATTGTAACACTTAAACCCCAACAGTTAAAAGGCCATACCCATCGTATCTATCAGAAGAATTCAAGATGCCAATCATTAAAATCGTCAAAGTACTGTCTCAAGTTTTTTGGTCTTAAATTTGCCCTATCAATATGTAATGTTTTTCTATACATCTTTCTGTTACAAACACAGAATATTGTAAATAGATTAACATGTGCTAACTATTCTACAGCAACCTTAGAACATATAGACAAAATGTCTAAACAACATGTTTCCACCGATCACCATTACAAGGATTTTACAACTCTTCATGTTTATAGGTATTTTGAATTTTTATTATTTTTAATACCCTACATCTCCACTTACCATAATAATTTTTATTTCTTTCACTTTCATTTCTATAAAATGTTATGTCTTAGAAACTAACCCTGTTTCTCTCAACCTCTTTCTTATTGACTATTTTCTCTCAACCTCTCTCTTATTGATTATTAATATAATGTTATCGATTTTAGGAAAGTGTTCAACCGTTCAACTTCTTCCAAAAGAGATCCTTGGTTATAAGCGGTTAAGTAGTATAGGAAGACCACTAAAAAAATTTGAAATCTGACATACCGTTTGAAAGTTCTATGTAAGCGAAATTAACTATGTCCACTACTCATACACTTCCCTTACCATCTTTACAACTTTGACAGTTTTACATGAAATAAATTAATTTAATTTTATCCGTTCATATTTTACCACATGTTTTTTTGGGCCTGCAGCCTGACACTTTCGTACGAAATAAATTGAAAAGTAATAGATCGGAATTCCCCTAAATAGTGTACTCACCTACGTATAACGTTACGCCAGATGGAAAAGTAGTAAAAATTAAACATACTTGTGCTCGAGTTAATTCTTTCAGATTACTTTGAGTTTTTTATCTTTAAGATTTATGATATTTAATATTTTAATAATAGTTAATTATTATATGATTATATTAAATATAGTCATTAAACAATTATTTATTAAATAATAATAATGTTTACAATCTTGGTTCGATGAAAAGGGCATACCGTCAAGAAAGAACTAAGAGAAGAAAACCTTCGGTTGTAGCCCTTAAAAAGTCTAGTAAGAACTACCCAAAAAACCCATAACTGACACACCTATGCACCCTAAACAGAGACCCCATTACAACAATAGCAAGAAGATACATAGCTTGAACCACCACCCAATAACAACCCCCAATACATTTGAAAATTTGAACAAGAAGAGTCAACCCAAGCAAAGAAACAGACAACTCATGAGCTTGTGAACCAATTACTAGAACTCTCATCTGAAGGATTTCCAAGAGGAGGCATTGCATCATCCAAAGGAGGAGGAACCACTTGTAAAGGCTCAGCAACCAAGGAGTAGCCAACATAGATGCCCGCAGAACAAGAAGAAAATGAATTCTCGTGAAAGTCTCAAGAGCAGGAGCCAAAATAGGAGGCACATGATCGATAAGCCTTTACATAGCCAACAAATAGTCATCATAATTACCACTGACAAGTCCACATCTAATAGTCATCATAATTACCATAAATAAAACATGAGGGCAAAAGGAACATATCTGCAATTATACACACCATAGAAGAGTCCAAAAGCAAATCCATACAAACATTAAGAGAACAAGAAACCACCTCATGCATGCAAGAATTTGCATTTTCCATTATCCAAACTCTTCCCACAATCTTTTTGACTGCATAAGAAACCTCTGGAGAACAAAGATTAAATATTTTACCAATTTTTTCATCATCGTAAACATGATCATCCTGAAAATCACCAAGAATCGGAGGAGCCAAGACTCTATATTGACACTACAGTATTGGAAACGACATGAGAAACCCAAAGAATTCCCAAAAACAACACACCAAAAATAAAAAAGCATGCTCGAAATGAGAAGAGAAGCACATAAATAAAGCTAGGACCAAAGTGTAATAAACGCTCACACAGGTTGATATATGCAGTCATCATATCAGCTGCAACTATGAATGTATAAAGATGTCATTAACAATCAAAACAAGTGCAACAAGCCATCAGAGAACCATAACAGAAAATGAAAAATACACGGATCGATGATCAAAGCAAAACTTCGCACGTACCAAATCTCTTGTCGTATCTTATATCTTTCCAAATTAAGATGCCAACTAAAGAGAAGAGTCAAATCAACTATGAAGCCAACATCATTTTAAAAGGAGGAGCGAGTAAACAATAATTGCCAAGGACTCCCATCTGTACTAAATGTGAGACTTGAGAAATAACCAAGCAAATGAACAAGGCAAGATAATCGCCTCCAATGCCACCAAGGCTAATGATGAAGATAACCATGGAAAAGTCGTCATCACCCAATCAAAAAACACGACACAAATAATCCACAACAGAAATGCAAGCCGCCAAAGAACCACAAACTAGAATGAATAAACTTACAAAAAAACAGTACGCAATCCTCTACATGAGACATATACCCATGTCAAATCCATAGGGGATGAAACATGCGACACATGCCTCACCTAAAAAGATGCAATACTGCAAATCCACACAATTTTGATCACATGTTAAAGTACAAAGTTGCAAAATAATCATCATGTGAAATAATGAAGAAGACACACAATATCCATAAAAAATAAACCATGAGCCCAAACTTAAGGATACAAGAAAGCCAAGTCGCACTCTACATGATGAAAACAAATGTCATACATGCCAGATAATAGGAGTGCAGGGGCACCACTAAATCTGGAACATATCCCAAATGAATCATCAAAGAAAAGTGTGAAACTGACACCGAGAACCTTAAAGTACTCTGAAGGATTTTGGAACCCTTCCATCAACCAAAGAAGGGATATCAAGTGGCCTAACATCTAACTGATTAGCATGGAGATCAATTGCTAAATTTGCTAAAAGTCTGCAGTAACATTAATCTCTCTATAAAAATGAGAAACCAAGTAACTTATTATCTAGCTAAAATTTATTAAAATATAGTCATGGTTTATCAAAGTAACTTATTATCTAGCTAAAATTTATTAGCTGACCTAGTGATTGTATTGTTGTTTATTGATACACTCCATGAAGCATGTACATAAGAAATTAATTTTGTGAGTTGGTCAAGTAAATGTGACCAAAATGTGAAACTTGGTGTCTTGTCCATAGTTTTCTATGATAGGGCACTATAGGTTTATCATTATATTTTAGCTTCTAGATACTTATGTTAATATTCATGTCTTGATTAATTATTATTATTTTATGAGATATAGATGCACTTATTTACTTCCTATTAAGCAGATGACCCTGACATGTGCATTAATTTGTTATATATTAGCAAGTAATTTTCCCACTTGGCTAAATTGGTTTGATTTATAGTCCAATAGTGATAATTTCGAACGTTTCACTAAGTATCCTTATTATATTCCTTGATTGTACTCCAATTGAGTACAATATATACATGTTTTTTAGACCTTGTATTAACTTGGGCCTGAATAAGAGGTAATTTTGAAGTATGTATATGTTCCAAGTTACTAGTGATTTTTTACAATTTATTAAATAATTTAAGATTCCTCATTTACTATAAATAAAAATTTAGGAATGAATAATTTATTATTTTGGTGATCAAAATAATTTCATTTTTGGGGAAAAGGGGGAAAAAAAAAATTAAAATTGACCTATTTAAATTTTAAAAATTCCTTGGGTTATGCCATAGGGCAGAAGAATGTAGAAAGAGATCTGGAAGGAATAATCTAGGATCTCATAGATGTCATACATATGAGTAAAATGTATCAAGGAGTAGATACATGCATATCCCCTCTTTCGGTTATGTAAATGATATTTGTTATAACTGCAATAGATAGTGCCATATAAGTTATGAATGGAGGAAGAAGAACTTGCAGTCATATGACAACCGATATAACAACTATGCTCAACATAGAAGTGGATATAGAGCATATGAGAGACAAAACGTTGCATGGAACAAAAGTAGAAGAGGTTTTGCTCCTACAAGATCAAGTGGTCCACAAGTTTTGGTTGCAGGATACAACAACATGACCAAAAGAAGATGGTCAAACTAGTATGTTAAGAGATTCCCCAATCATGAAGTTGGGATGGATGTTGTGTGCTCATATAGCACTACTTCCAGTCATGATGTAGAGTCTGGAAATGAAAGGACTCATCGATAGAAGAAGGAAAGACCTGCTCCCAAGACTGAAAATGGGAAGAAGGATGTGACCAAGCAAGTATGGAGGAAGAAGAAAGAGGATGCAACCATGGACCGACACTATGCATTCAATGCACAGGTGATATCTCCTAAGACTTAAAAAAGATGCAGGACCTTAGGGGGAGTAGCACATTGACTAGATCATTCACCCCCTCAGTGAAGAAGGACACTTGGAAGAACAAGATGTTGTCAGTATGAAGGATGGAAATGAGAAGAAAAGTGTGTGTAGTGGCTGCCTTGGCTACACACCTATAGATCAGAGTTGGATCACTACTGCATGTGTCAATGTATGGAGATTAACAATTGAAATCGGGTACATAGTGACACAAAATGCCATGAGTTATAGAAAGGTGCTCTGGTAGTGATTATGGACCGATACAGGAAACCGATATGTGCAGTATATTACCGACATAAATGCTAATAGGTACTTGCAGGTTATGTAAGACAATGAGGTTGGAGATCATTGCATTAGCTTTGATAACATGGAATGGAAAGCTATGTCTCGGGTGGTTTTGATGAAGACCAGAATGACATATGTTGGCTTGGTTGTTGATCATGTCCAAATAGTGGATTTGCAGTATAATCCTAAGACTTGATGTGGTTTTGTGCCTTGATTTTTATGTCATGTCCAAATAGTGGATTGACATGATAATCCTAAGACTTGATGTGTATGGTTAGGAAACTAGTGGATATCAATATTTATCAAGGTATAAAGGGACCACAAATATTGTTATAGTGTTATTTTTTATAAGTGATAAATAATGATATTGGCGAAATAAAATTAATAAAGATAAGGATTCCTATTAGATAGCCAAAGTGTTTTTATCACTCTTATACAACCCAAGTACACTATAAGGAGAGAAATCAACTTTATTATGCATAGATCAATACCATACAAGTGAGTAGTATATAAGGCAAAAACCAATTATTAAAGAATGGTTAGAGTGACAGTCAACTGTAGCATAACATAAAGCTAGAAATAATGTAAAATACTAGCATTCCTCCATTGTTACATTGTTCCTACAAATGTACCCTTCAAAATAAGGAGCATATTATCACAAAACTTTGGAACCCCCTTAAGGCATACATCACAAAACTTGTTGATTTAAGAAAAAGATACAAATTTTTTACAAGGTATTTTTTTAAAGAAACAAATCTTGAATTAAGTGGAACTACATCAAGCTACCTTGTGACCCTCATAAAGGTGTTGGTCTAAGCTATATTCTCAAGTTCTCTATTCCTTGAACACCCAAAACATGGACACTAAATTATTGGACAACAATCCATATTGAGATTTACACATAGAGAGATCTTCCATGTTGTCTCTTGACTTGTAAGGTTTGATTCTTGATCACAATCTAATAAATTCTCTAGGAAACAATCCCTATTAAGTTCAACACCAAAAATATAAACTATTTTTAAAGATCAAACTTTACAATATATGCATTCTTCAAATCCGTCAACCAACAATGAAATCTAAAAGGAAAGCAATAAAATATAAAGCCTAAAATTATTCTCTCTCTAATTACCATCTCAACATGAAAAGATAACTTGAGGTGATGGAAATTCCTCCATCCTAGTGCCACCAACCACCAAATTAATTTCTTTACATTCTATAGTCTTGATATTATAAATGAGTTTTGAGAGGCAACTTTAGGTGTAGCATTAAAACCTTCAATGTCCCTCTTACATGTAACATGGATGACAAACAAACAAGCAAGCACACTCTCTCTCTACATGTATAAATGCACCTTTACAATATAATTTGATACATGTACAATATTTCGTTATTATAAAAAACTAAATCTCCTCATAGATGCACACTTCTCACATTGATAGCTCTTAAAATATTAAATGCAATCAAAACTAAACTCCCCTTGTATCTCTGACAATAAAGTAGGCAATGCAATCTAGCAATAGTTTATCCATGCCCTAAAAATTACACAAATACATTGATTTTATTATAAAGAAAACTATTGCTAATGCATGTGAATGAAAATATCATTCCAAATGCCAAACTGTAAATTGTATTGGTGTGTAGTAATTCATGCTATGCAACAATGCATACACTCAGTCCATGTTTTCCCATATAGTCTCTTGTTTATGGGGAATACGCCTTTTCCCAAGCTACACTCTTTAGTTGTGAATCTTCCTAGACAACCAACTCTGACTTGCTCATGCTCACGATCTTTTTGTTTTCTTCCTTCTTGAATGCATCACTTACCTAAAACAATTTGTCTTAGTAGCTCTCTTCTCCTCCTCTTCTATCACAAAATTCTTTTTATTAGACTTGTTCACTAGTGATGTCTCCTTTCTAACAGCTCTGACAAATACAACTGCTGAGAGTAACTCTAAAACAAATTTGATCCTCACCCAAGAGCTCTCACCTGCTCTGATACCATATGTAGAACTAAAAAAAATACTTTTATTCATTCACACAAATCTGATTACATTGTGCCTCAATACAAATGTCTTTTTCTTATCACAAGTACTTTGACATTCTCAGTAGCAGAGCATCTCTATTTAAGAATAACATTCCCTAAATTTAGAGTGAAATTGGACTTATCTTTGGTCCATGCAACTATCATGCATTTTGTGCATTCTTCGAACAACCATTTGAAACTAATAAATAAGTGGTAAAAGTAATACTATTAATAGTTATTTAAAAACAAAACTATACTTACACTAACTGTCAAACTGTACATTGCAATTCATATAACCATTTTTGTGCATTGTTCAAACAACCCATTGAAACTAATAAATAAGTGGTAAACATAATACTATTAATAGTTATTTGAAAAAAAAACTATACTTACACTAACTGTCCAACCATTTGAAACTAATAAATAAGTGGTAAAAGTAATACTATTAATAGTTATTTAAAAACAAAACTATACTTACACTAACTGTCAAACTGTACATTGCAATTCATATAACCATTTTTGTGCATTGTTCAAACAACCCATTGAAACTAATAAATAAGTGGTAAACATAATACTATTAATAGTTATTTGAAAAAAAAACTATACTTACACTAACTGTCCATCTGTGCATTGCAATTCATGTAACGATTCTTTTGCATTCTCCGAACAACCTTTTGAAACTAATAAATAAGTGATAAAATTAATACTATTAATTGTTATTTAAAAAGCAAATTATACTTACACTAACTCTCGAACTGTGCATTGCAATTCATGTAACGATTTTTGTGCATTGCAATGCATGTAACGATTTTTGTGCATTATGGTGAGGCTCATGCATCACATGCCAACACAATGAGAGGTTGCCAATTCAAGGGGAGATTGTACTCGTAATTACATATTGCACTCTATTGTTGTCTGAACCAGCGAAGGCATTTAAAGAATCCAAAGTGGTGGATTCAATAAGTCCACCACTTTGGATTCTTTAAATGCCTTCACCGATTGGCTCCCCACCATTGACTATTGCATTTGGACTGGAGTTCCTTACGATTAAACCACCAACAAAGTGAAATATGCAATCACAGTTGTCGATCTTATTAACAACATATTTGTAGGCCAGCAAAGTGTGCTCGCAGAGTCTATGAAATTCAAAAAGTTTAAATGCCTTTTGCCGATTGGCTCCTTATGATGGACTTCTTGACATTTCTTGCATCCTTGTTATGAAGCATTCATTCGAATTCACTGCAAAAGTTCACCATCCAAATTAGCAGACACCCAAAACTGGAAAATCTAATCCTAAAATATTAAATCCAAGCCATTGTAAGAAAATTTATTGAGAATTGAGAGCATAGAGAAGAACTTGTCTGCACTCAAGAAAAAAGCGAACCAACACCAAAAGCTTAACAATCCAATCACCCAACAACATCAAATCTAATAAAAAGTAATCATAAAATAACAAAACCTATTCACAATTGGTACGCGAGGACTATGAGACTTTGTCGTTACCCTTGGCACAAGTGCATGCAATAAAATTGAAGATTGAAGAGTAGAGGTGAGAGGACATTCGATCAGTATTTGGGATATTTCAGATACAGAGTTCACCTAATGATACTTATATCAGGTACAAATACAAAATATTGATAATAGGACACAAGCTAAGAGGTTCTTTGTTTTACTAAGAAATGCTGAAGACAACTGAAATAAACAGAGGAAGATGAAAAACAACTGAATGCTTCAGCAAGCAGAGTTAATTATTTTCATTGATTAAAAAACCAAATTACATTGCCTTTGTTTTTATAGAGGAATGAACACAACAGTATAAATTAAGGCTCGAAGACAAAGATTGAGTAGAACTGTCTATTATAACAAATTTACAAGTTGTGTGGTAGCAGATGAAGAAACCTGGTAGGTAATCAAACATGATTTTAGAAAACGTGAAAACAAAACTAAAGCACAAAATCATTTAAGAGCAGTAAACTGCATCATGAAAATGTGGGAGAAATTCCCGAGATGAAGCAACAAGGAAGGAGAAATTAGAAAAACCAATGGATCCAGAGAAACTAGAGAATCTAGAGAAACCTTAGCTGTAATCAGAAGTTTCCGAGGTCCCAAAGAAATTAGAGATCTCAGAGAAACGAGTGTTTCCAGAGGTCCCAGACAAACCACAAATTTCAGAGGAACTAGAGTAATCAGAGATGGTTCTAGGTAGGCTTTCCTTCATGTTCGTGTCGACCAGGCTCCTCTTTTGATTGTTGCTCTGACGGCTCCTAGCGAGCAAATGATCAAAATCATCTGGCAAATAAGCAGACTAAAGAACAACTCTTCAGCAGTTTGAAAAGGTAGAATCATGAGAAACATCAAAATGTTGGTTTTCCTATCCACCCAAGTTCATTTTCTTTCCAGAATGATGCGTCTTCAAAGTATCCTAGCTTCGATTCTTGGGCAAGTAAAGTGGCAACAGGTCCAAACAACATCCCTCTTCAATCTAGGAAGCCCAGCTTTGTTCCTTCTAAACAGGCCTCTCCGTTCCAAAAACAGACTCACCCTCTACGCTTTCAAATCCACTTCTTCGCCCCCAAAGATCCACCTAACTGCAGGGATCATAGGGTTTCGGGCTTCAAAAAACCCTTTCCTCCTTGGCAAGTCCCTACCTTCGAACAGAAACTCCAAAAATGGAATAGGAAAGGCATGGGGAGTAATATTTTTGTTCTACCTTCGGATCCTCTAAATCCAACAATTTCTCGCCTTAAGGAGAACGCCCCTTTTGCACAATGGTGCAGCTACCGAGGGAATAGAAAAGAAGTTATGTCTTGGTGGACCTCTTCTTTTCCAAGAATGATCTCAGTCAGACCATTACAGAATGATTTTTTCTTTCTAGAGTGTGCGGACTCTATGCTGAAAAATGCAATCATCAATGGTAGTCCGCTATTGTTTCAAGGCTCGACCTTCCATTTCCTAGACCGGAAACTAGGCTTTGATCTAGCAAATCACATATTTCAAAAATCTCCAATATGGCTTTCTTTAGTTGGTCTTTCATTTGAGTTTTGGTGTTCAAAGGCTCTTTTGAAGATAGGAGATGCTTTAGGATCTCTAGTGGGCATTGAGGAAGACTTTCTAAATGGCCCCAAAGAGGATGTGGCCAATATCTATGTAGAGATAGATCTAAAACAAGGCTTTTACCGTGAACTAGAGATAATCTCAGAAGTGGGCAGATGGAAGCAGAAAGTTCTGAGATTGGGAAAGGAGATCCCTGGCAAATGCATTCTTTGAAATTAAATTATTTGCAATTTATCGTCAGCTATAGCTAGAGGTGTATTATCTCTACTCCAAGCAGTTGCAGTTTCAAATAATAATGGCATGAATCCACATAGGGAGGTCAAGGGAATGATGCTTCGAATGGATCCGCTTGTTTTAGAAGTTGTTCTTACAACTGATGAAGTGAATCTTCAAATGGAGAACAAGCGATTGGCATCCCTAACTGTTTCTCATGTTCCTATAGCCTCAGGCTAGCTTCAAACTCCAAGACCCTCTCGACTCTCAGATGGTATGCTTGCAAACCTGAAACAGTCTCTTCTAGGTGCAGGGTCTCTTTCTCCTCCCCTCCTTCCTCCATCTTTTCCCCCGCTCATCCCGTCCTCGATAGTTAAGATTCAATCTAATAAAACTGCAAGGAGTCTATTTGGTCAAAAGAAAACCCCTTCTCTGATTAGAGGTGTCTTCAATATATTCTCTCAGAATCTCATAAAGGTTTTAAAAAGAGAGAATAAAGTCAGGCGAAAGCGAGAAAGGGGTGCTCCAACATTTTATAAAATCAAGCAAAGAAAAATTTATGCCTCTAGCTAACATTTTATAGGAGGAGGATGTTATTGCTAATGACATCAAAGCTAACTTGGAGGTTGCAGATGACTTCTACATCTCTGAAGGAAAGATGTCCCTAGTTAAAACCCTACCCAATTTGCCTCTTAATCCTCTTCTTTCCCCCTTGGAGTCTCCCTCAAAGGATATCTATGATTGCTCGGTGTCCCCAGTTATAGAGCCTCTATCATCAAAACGTTACTTTAATCTATCGGTTGAGCTCCCTTATCCTCTCTTGTTGTCGTCTTCATTGATTCCACAAGATCTGGATATGCCCATGGATCAAAAGACTCAAAGACTCCTTCAAGACTACATGAATGATGATGAAGATTTAGACTCGGTCCTAGATACTCCCTTAGTTGTAATGTATTCTAAGATCAAGGAGAAAAGGAAACTGGGATTACATCAGTTTCTAGAAGGAAAGGAGAAACCTGCTTTTGGATCCTCCCCTCCCAAAAAGGGTCGTAGATCTTTAACTGAAGCAAGAACTCAAGATGGGGCAATAGAGAACCAATCCAAAATTACAGACCCTGGGAAAGTAGGAAAGGGAAACTCCCTTCCTGAACAACAATGAAAATCCTGTCTTGGAATGTTAGGGGTCTCAATGCCCCTAACAAACAGAGGGTGATCAAGAGAATGATTCTTTTGGTTAGAGTTGATGTCACCCTCCTTCAAGAAACTAAATTAGATTGCCAACAAGTTGTTTCCTTTGGTGTTGGAATTATCTCTCTATTTCAAGCATCTCTTCAATCAACAGTTGCTTTAGAAGGGGCCTCTAGGGGTCTAATGATAATCTGGAAGCCTTCTCAAGTTCATGTGGAAGGTGTTGCTTCTAACAGAAATTGGTTGCTATTCAAGATCACTCACCTTCAGACAAATTCTTCCTTTTTTGTCATCAACATTTATGGACCAACGTCTCCTCTAAACAGACGACTCCTCTGGCTGTCCCTTGACAAGGTCATATCCCAATCGTCTGATTAAACAACTCATTATATGAGGTGACTTCAATGCCATCAGGTATGCATCAGACAAAAGGGGAGGCATTATTAGGCTAGAAAAATCTCAACAAGATTTCAATGATTGGATAGATAGGAATGGTTTATTAGAAATTGACTCAGGGGACTCCTTTACATGGACAAATAATGGAAAAGGCTTTAGTAATATCTCAGAGAAAATTGATAGATTTTTTCTGGCTGGGGGGTCTCAGATCTTTTCCTTTTTTCTTCGAGTGTTCAATTCTAGCTTGTTCAGGATCCCACCACTTTCCCATTATGCTCTCCCTTCAAGGTGTTCTTGATACCTCTAAATCTCCCTTTACATTTGAGAACATGTGGATGAAAGACCCAAATTTTCTAACTTTGGTAGAATATTGGTGGAAAGAAGAATCATTTGAAGGCTCCAAACTCTATTGCTTCATTTCAAAGTTAAAATTTGTAAAACAAAAGTTGTTGCAATGGAATTCTCAACATTTTCAAAACATCTTTTCCTCCAAAAGATATTTAGAAGAGCAGTTGGCAGCTCTAAATGATAAAATTATTTATGAGGGCATGGATCAAGATTCCTTTGAACAAGAAAAGAGTCTGCTCACGGAGTGTGAGAATACTCTATTGAAAGAATAAATTTTCTGGAGGCAGAAGTCTACAAAGAATTGGCTTCGGATGGGTGACAAGAATAAAAGGTTCTTCTACAATGTCACAAAGATTCACAGGAGCATGAATTGGATTTCTAAACTAGACTTGAATCAGAATAAAACTATAGAGAATCCTGAAGAGATTAAGAGAGAAATTATTGCATATTACTCTACTCTTCTAAACAATGTTGAAGGATCCCACCTAATAGAGCAGAAAAAATTCTTGTCTTTGATTCCAAAGATCATTACAGATGAAAAAAATCAAAAATTAAATGAGAAATTCTCACTGGAAGAAGTATCTCAAGCTCTCAACTAGCTTCCTTCTGGAAAGGCTCCTGGCCTAGATGGCTTCCCTACTGAATTTTTCAAGAAATGTTGGCATATTTTGGGACAAGATCTTACTGAAGCCTTGGAATGTGCAAGAAGATCAGGCAACTTGCTCAAAGAAATCAACAATACGTTCATAGCTGTTATTCCAAGAAAGGAGAAAGCATCTAACCTAGGGGATTTCGGGCCTATCTCGCTATGCAACACAGTTTATAAAATCCTCTCAAAATTCATGACAAACAAAATTAAGCCCCTTATGGACTACATTATATTAGATGATAAAACTGGATTTGTCCCTGGCTACTCAAATCTTGATGGGGTCATTGTGGCTCAAGAAGCCATCCACACTCTTCAAAGCATGAAGAGACTAGATATGATAATCAAGTTAGATATTTCAAAAGCTTATGATAATGTAGATTGGCAGTTCCTTTGCAAAATAATGCAGGCTCTTGGTTTTGACAAAAAAATGGATCAACTGGGTCTATGAATGCATTTCTACACCCAAATTTTCAATCTTGATAAATGGAAAGCCAATGGGTTTCTTCTCTTCTTCAAGGGGCATCCGGCAAGGAGATCTCATATCACCATTTTTTTATATTATAATGGCAAAAGCTTTAGGGAGGGCAATTAAATTAAGACAATCTAACAACCTTCTGGAGGGAGTCAAAGTAACCACAAATTATGTTGTCACACACCAACAATTTGTAGATGATAACCTTCTGCTGGGTGCAACAAAAGTCAAGGAAGAAATTAAATTAAAAATGGTTTTGGAATCCTTTGGAAAGGCCTCAGGATAAATCAGCAACAAAGAAAAATCAAAAGTTTTCTTTTTCTCCACTCCCATCCCCATATAGGATAAGATCCTAAGAATTTTCAACTGTAGAGTAGGCACACTTGCATGCATACACATGGGCATTCCAATTGAGACAGGATTGAGGAACACTAAGCTTTGGGATCCACTAAAGCTAAAGATGGATCATAATACAAACTCCTGGAAGGGGAAATGGCTTTCGTGGGCTAGTAGATTAGTTATGCTCCAAGTAGTGATCTCGGCTCTTCACATTTATCTTTTATCCTTTTTGTCTCTAACTGCCCATGCAAATTCCTTCATCATCAAGAAGATGACAAATTTTTTTTGGCAAAACACTGAAGAAAAGCAAAAAATTGCCCTAATTGCATGGGATACAATCATCAAACCTAAATCAATGGGGGATTTCGGAATTAAAGATCTTAAACTGTAGAACAAATTCCTAGGAGCCAAACTAGTTTGGAAGTTCATTAAAGATCCCAAAGAAATATGGGTTAGAATGATGGCAACTAAATATCTACTAGATGATGACCCCCAAAACCTCCTTAGAGCCAAATCTCATATGAAGGGTTCTAGAAATTGAAACTTCATCGTCTCTTGTAGAAATTTAATTTCAGACTCCCTATCTTTGGATATTCGTGATGGAACCTCTAGCCTTTTGGGGGAAGATTCATGGGGAGGATACCCAAACATTGAAAATTCTCATAATATACCAACAACATACCACTAACTTAAGCAACATTGGGGAACCTGATTCAGTGACTATATGGTTTCAGAAAGGACCTTTAGCATGCAAGGATGAAGTTGGAAATCTATGGAAGGATTTCCTATTCAAAATACCGAAATAAAATAAATTTTAGATCTTATAAGAGTAAGAAATATCAACCCTAGAAGAGGGAAAGATACTTTAATTTGGGCTTCCTCGAAAACAGGTCAATATAATACCAAAGATGGCTACAGATTTCTAGCTAACTCTCAAAATCAAGAGGAACATGACATTCTAGTTAGGCTCTTTTGGAGCAGTAAGATCATTCCAAAAGTAGGGATTTTCGCATGGTTAGCCTTCAAAAAGAGAATTCTTACGGCATAAAAGTTTACTAAAATGGGCTATGAAGGACCCTCTAGATGCATCATGTGTAAAGCCCATGCAGAGATAGTTGACCACCTTCTCTTGAATTGCCCCTTTGCTTCAAAATGATAGCAATGACTTTGTGCAAAATTGGGGTGGATATTACCATTGCCTAATGACATAATCTCCATTTTTCAATGCTAGCCCCTCTCTCCGAAGGAAAGCACTTTGAGCCAGATTCTGTAAATTTCTTCGTCTTGCCTTGTTTGGGAAATCTGGAAAGAAAGGAATCAAAGACTCTTTGATAATAAAGCCAGGAGATTTGAATCGATTTAAGCTCAATTGAAACCTTACTTTCTCAATGGACTCGTCTAAAATTTTCTCCTGTTAGGATGAAAGTATAGGAAATAACTGGCAAGGAATCAAGATTCCTCCTTTTGGGCAAAAACCTAATGCTGGAAAGGAAACTATTTGGACTCCTCCTAAGCATGGATGGTTAAAACGAAATTTTGATGGAGCCTCCAAAGGTAACCTAAACCCTTCAGGCATAGGATATGTGATTATAGACACTCAAAGTCAATCATTGGAAAAATGGCCAAGCCAATGCCACCGGATACCAATAATATAGAAGAATTTAAAACTTTATTGTTAGGCCTATTGGATTACATCAATCATGGGCTAAGAAATATCATAGTGGAAGGATATTTAGAGATAGTAATCCTTGCAATCAAATTGCAGAAAACCCCAAACTGGCAGCTACAGGAAATTCTGGATAGCATAACTAACAACCTGGCGAATTTAGAGCAGTATGAGGTTAAACATATCTACAAAGAACGAAATACAGAGGTAGATGCCCTCTAAAAATCTACAGTAGAAGGAATCTCTATTCACTGGTGGAAGCAGGGAGTGAATCATCAAGGCTAAACTATAGATGATCTTCTTCATTTGCCAAAGCTTATATCAGAGGAAATTTTAATTTTAAATTCTGCAACAACGGTTTCCTTTGTTTTGATGAGAGAATGACAGGGATTCTCAAAATCAACCTAATTTGCCCAGCAGAGCCTTTCTTTTCATTTTTTCAAACTTAACCTTTGGTGTTAAAGTTTGGTGGAACAACTACTTCTTTGAATTCAAAAATTTCTGCCAATTTAAAGAGATGAAACAGACACGTCATTTGAGACGTCACCTATTCTTGGTCTTGTCAACACAAAATTCTCCCACTTGCCTCTCAAAAAGACAGCTTGCGGTCCACCATCATTCTTAGTATGAGGCATGCGTTGTCCATGGGATAGAGATAAACCCTTCAGTTGAGAAATTTGGCATGATTAGAGACAAATATCCTTCATCACCTTTATAGGCTAATTCATTGCAAGGCATTTCTCATAAATGCATGTTGAAGAAAGTGTCGCCAAGCCTTTGCTAAGCTTTCTTTGCAAGTTATCAACTATTCTATCTCTGCAAGTGCATTCAAAACAGGTTAAGCTGCTTGAGACCCTTGACAATCATCAAGGTGACACATAATCTGGAAGCTATGTCTGGTGAGGAGCCATTCATGTTCATTATGAGCGTTTATCCAAGGCCAACTTCATGCTTTGGTGCAGACACTCCATCTCCCTTTCGATTTCTAGCCATCAAGTTTCATTTAGGGAAATCATGGATTTAGGACTGAAGAGGCTACTGCACTATATCTCGAGCCAATGGTCATCCTGGCTGTAAAGTTTATCCTGGGCAGTGGACATATTAGCGGGGAGGAATACCCCCACGACAACACCAGTATTTCATCTCGGTTTGTCGCCTCCCTCGTGGACTTAAAGCTATTCAAGCAAGCAGTCTAGACCCTCACCAAGAGGCTTTTCTCTAATGACATTTTGCTTGAATTGCAAAAGATCCTTAATAAGGCACGTCATGATTCAGAGGCTCCTCGGCCGAACGAAAGAATTCTCTTCAACGTTCCCGGCGAGCTCATTAAATATTATCCTTTTATGCTTGATCTTATTGGCAAGGACCTTGACAAGCATAGATCATTCCCAGGTATGGGACTTAGATTCCTCAAATGGCACTTTCTCGGAGAGAATCTAAAAGATTTGGATAGGGAGGAAGAGCTTCTTGAATTTGGTAGGCTTAATGGTGTCTTGCCCTCAAAAATAGAAGAGGAGGAACCCCATGT
This sequence comes from Cryptomeria japonica, assembly GCF_030272615.1. Classification (NCBI taxonomy): domain Eukaryota; kingdom Viridiplantae; phylum Streptophyta; class Pinopsida; order Cupressales; family Cupressaceae; genus Cryptomeria; species Cryptomeria japonica. The sequence continues at coordinate 148,682,116 of NC_081415.1, forward strand.
AGAACAGGGTAGGAGAGGTGGTGGAAGAGGTTTGGGTCACAGTTCTGGCAGGGGTCGAGGACGTCCTTCGAGTAGAGGCAGAGCTCCAAAGTCACCTGCAGAGGTAGATGAAGACCCTTAATCAGATAGGTTTTTTTATGTTGGGAGTTTTCCTTTGAGACGTTGCAGAGCCTTTAGTTGGCTGCTTGGTTTTCTAGTTTTTTAGAATAAAAATTAATTAAGAAAAATTTATCTGTTAAAGTTCAACTTTCATATACTCTGCTAAGATTCTGAGTATCGTAGTTTTACACTTTGAAGGTTTTTTGAAAGGCTGGAGAGGTTTCATAAGGTTTAATGTTTATGAGATAAACTTATCTTCATGTCGAGCTCAAACTTTTGTGTGGGTATTGGAGTTAGTTTCCCTCTCTATGCATACTCGGGGATTTGGTTTCAAAATTTCTGTCTTAAACCTTCTGTGCGTTTTGGAAACCTGAACTTTTATGATGTAATCTCTTTTATTAATTAATATACAAATATGGCTTTGCCTTTATCGATTAAAAAAAAACGTGAGAGAAATTAATTCCTTCTAACAAGAAATCTGTACTTATGAAAGGGGATTTGAGTTGCTAGATCTGTAGAATAGACACAAGCTGAGTATAAAAAAAATGAGAACCATTTCATGAAAGAATAAGTTGTCATAACACAGAATTAGTCAAAAGGTTACTACCCAGAACGTTCCACTTTCACAATTTCCCCATCCTTTCGAATACCACATTGATCATCTCAGTTTTTAAAACTCAGGAATAACAAACCAAAATGCAGAAGCCAACATACATATAACTCACTATGTGATGAAACAAAAAATAACGATGCTAATCCATTGAAAAAAAACAAAATGGAGTCCTATTCCAAAAATAAGGATGTAACTAAACCACGAGAAATATGAAGGTGTCCCAAATATCACATGTACAAAGTCAAGAAGGCCAGAAAAAATACAACAATAGACGAGATTGAATCTGCTACAGGCAAACATTTCGCTCCAATAATTGTAATGATTCAATCACAAATAAAGCTATTGTAGGTCTAACAAACCTAAATAATCTATAACACTATAATTGTTTCAGGTTAGACCCTTGAACTAAATCTGATATTTATATAGAAGTTACGTAACTTGTTTCAATCACTAATAATAAAATCTGCCTTTTCTTTGCTATAGCAGACATCTCTTTTATTTTTGTTTTTTCTGCTTTCAAATTGGTATCAGACCCAGTTATCAAGCAGTGCTTTTAAAGTTTGGAGTAGTCAAGAGGGGTCAAGGCTATGGCTCCGACAGCCCTAAGGAGATCTTTGTTCTTTGCTTGACAGCCCTAAAGGAAGACAAGAAGAAGAAAGGGAGACAAGAAGAGGAATAGTAGATCACTATTTTTTCTAGCGCCAGAAGAATTTGGTACAATGTAAAGCCTAAGTCATTACCTTTGCAAAGTCAAACTGTTAAATTGTGGCATTCGAACGGAAGATCGTTTATGGTGATGGTGCATGTTACCCAAGAAAAGGTCATAGTCCAGACAAAGGATAAATTGTCATAGTAAAAGAACGAATGAATTCCCGCCCTCTCAGTAAAATAAAGCAAACCCTTGTTCTAAAGAACACCAGAAAGCACTATGAAAAAATATAATGGAAAACAGAAACGTTTCAGAAGGAATTAAAAAACATAAGAGATAGATTCTTTGTTGAAAATAGTACCTCTTAGCTGAGAATTCATAAATCTTTCCTTGTCTGGAGACGACAATGACGGTTTGTGGTGTTCTCTACCCTCTTTGAATGCTAACAAACACAGGCATATTTTTCAAATGCAAGCCTCCTTTCGTGGGTCTATCAAAATACGATGATGATTTAGCGCAAAATTTTTGCAGCCGCGGGCTGACTGACGCATGGAAACCCTACAGTGGAAACAAAGAATGGAGGAGAATGATTTGAATTATGGATTCGGATGACAACATCTAAGTGAGAATCTACGATATCGTGGATTTCTTTACACAAACAAGATAAACACAGAATTGAAGCAAGCCAAAAAGTAATCCATTCAATTCGAAAATCCAACATATAACAATTCATGAGATTCCAAGGGTCACCAAAACCCCTTGAGAATCGAAACTCAATAGTCATATTTGTTTATTACATAATAAAATCCAAAACTACGAAATTTTCAAAAAAACTATATCAAATTTTGTCCTAACTTTGACTAGACATAATTTTCTGCTCAGATCTCGAAATTGCGAACCGTTTAACTTGTTGTCCAAGAGTTGAAGGCGAAGTCCTAAAAGAACAAGCCTATGGCAACATTCTAAAAGAGAAGCCAAAGTTTCAAGGGCTGAAAATGCCCTAAAAGCCTTCAAAATACCCAACTACTAACATGTAGAAAAAACTAGAAAAAATATGAAAATATTTTTTCGATATTTCAAATTTGTTTCTATCAGAAAAGAACAACAAGGCTACATCGATGATAACTTTGCAGAAATAAGGGAGATGAATGCAGATTTAAGTATTCGAAGTCCTCGTCCTAGGATGTTTCATAGTGACTTCTATGCTGCACTATATGGACCTATGTGGATGTGAATCCCATGTGAACTCTGACCGACCTTATGCATTTTTATTAAAATTGGAAAACTGCACAATAGGGACCTATCTGATACCTTCTTAATTTGACTCCCATGTGAAATCCGACCGATCTTATGCATTTCTAGTAAATGAGAAACTGCAATCAATGATGGGTATGGGCAACCAACTTGGAAAATAAGAGAGTGGATGATGGAGATGGGCAACAAACTTGTAAAATTAAACATCAGTCAACGTTTTAAATTAGTTATAAAAGCAGTTTACACAAACTAGCTATTTGGGATTATGATTTTGGTTTATGTGTAGAACCTTAGTATGTTAAATCATCTATTTGCAAGTCTACAACAATAATAATAGTCAATATGAGACACATTCTTTTAATTTATTATTGAGATGTCTTTTATATGAGCTTTTCATTTTAAATACTTGATATGTGTCTATCTTAATTAAGAAAAAATCATGTATTTATGTGTATTTATATTTTTCTAAGATAATATCATACTTTTTGGACCTACTCCCCTAGAAAACCAAACTCTGCCTTACGTAAAGTCGCCAGAGTACGATTAACCTCTAATTATGAAATCACTACTTATATACCTTCATCATTTTGGTTATCCATCTCTTTCTCTTAGGATTTGGAGTGCATATTCACATTTTTTTATCTTATACCCACCCTTAGATTACTCTTACTTTTTATCTTCTATATATATTTTAAATTTTTTCAAAATTAATATTTTCATATAAGCTTGATTATGCATATTTTTTATATCATTTCTAACACTCTTATTTGAGTCAAACAATTATTACATAATTTTGTGAACCTTAGTTTTGTCTACACTTTGGTAGATCTCTATTATGGCATTATTATTTCTCATGGATCTTTATGCCTATCATCAATCCATGCTTTATGTTGACTCTTAAAACTATAGGTTTCGCCTTCCTAGATAAGACAATATCTAGGCACAGATATGTATGGTGACCTAAACAAAGAAGTAGGACTTATGATTAGGTTATGGTAACCAAGACATAAATTAACAAAAGCAGGCTAGTCCTATGCACATTTGGCTTCACAAGACAATGTAGGTGATTTGAAAGTTGATTTACATGATAATTAAAAGGAGACATATAAACAATAGATATTCACCAATCCAAACCTATGTTTTAAAGTAAATTTTAGGTTCTTGTTCAAATTGGATCTCCTTAAGGCCTATGATTAGGTTAACTTGCATTTCCTTCTAAAATTTCTTCTTGGCTTTGATTTCAACTACAAATTTATATAATTGATTTATTAGTTTGTTTCAACCCCAAGATTCTTTGTTATTATTAATGGTTCTCCTTTGGTTTTCTTTTTTTGTTCTAGGAGTACTCCCAATCTCCTCTTTACTTTTTTATCTTACCGTAGAATATTTGGAAAGATTCATCTTGATATTTGTGAGATTAGGGCATCTTAATAGCATGTCCCCCTCTTCTTCTCCCCAGGTTCGTTATCATCCAACAATTTGTTGATTTCACCATCATCCTAGTTGATGGTTCTATATCTATGCTAAAAATATAAAGAGCATTCTAGTTAAATATGAAGAGGCTTCTAGTAAAAAAATTTACCCTCCCTAAAAGTTTTATTTTCTTTCTTAATTCTTTGGAGACATGGAAGATGAAAATTGTTGCTAGTTTAGGTTGTTTTATAGAAAAGATCCCTTCCACCTACCTTGGTTTTCCTCATTGTTCTAATTCTATCTCTGGTTCCTTTTGGATGGACCATTTGATTGATAGATTTCAATCTAAACTGGCTAGCTAGAAAGGGGCTTTATTAAGTCAAGCTAGCAAACTACACTTGATCAATGCTTCTCTTCAAAATTTATCATTTTATGCTATGAGTCTTTTTCATGTCCTGAAGAAGTTATTTAGTTAAGATTATGAAGATATAGAAGAATTTCCTTTGGACGAGATCAAAAACTAAGAACATGGTATATTTAGTGGCTTGGGATCAGTCTGTCTTCCCATGAAATTTGGCGGCCTGACCATGAAGAAAATCAATAAATTCAATAAAGTCTTGCTAGCTAAACAATTGTAGAGATTTTTGAGGGAGAATAATGAAAAGAACTACATAGTTCATAATAAATATTTGTCTTCATATAGTAACTTTGAGGACTTTCTAACTACTGATATATCTATTGCCTCTAGTTCAATCTTATGGAACTTTAATTCATTTCTTGAATATATCATTGGTAGGGGTCTATGGTGGTCTCTTGGGAATGGTCTTAAAATCTATTTTTGGGATGACTAGTAGGCCCCATTTTTCATTCCCATTGGACTAACCAATTCAACGATTTGTGTATTAGGTGAATTGGCTACTAAGTTGCTAATTATATTCAAGAATTTAAATGGGTGGACCTTTCCTCTCTTAATTTGGCTCTTTCTCCACTTCAGGTGTTGCTATCAAAAATCCACATTCCTACTATTCAATGTGAAGATTTGATGGTTCGGGTTGGCTCAGAGAATGGCTTTTTCTTAGTATATAATGCCTTCAAGATGTAAAGCAAGGTGCACTCCTCACACCTTATGAGATTTGGTTTAGAATTTTAAATTTATCCCCAAACACAATCTTTTTTATGTAAGAAAGAAGTGCGGGATAACTTTTTATATCCTTTTTGGATGCAAATTTGTAGGTGAAATCTAGGCTCATTTCTTCAATCTATGGTCTATTGCTTGGGTCTTTCTATCTCTGCTTTCTAAATACTCACTCTAATGGTCCCCTATCTCCTTTAATTCTTTCCTTGGCTTGTTACAGTCTTTCATCATGCCTTATATTGCCTTGGGGGTTTGGATGGAGAAAAATAATAGAATCTTCAAGGATGTTGCTTATCCTACTGATAAAATGGGTTTTAAAATTTAAGCAGTCGTCAAAGAGAATTTTATGCTAGCTTGATACCAACTAGCTCAAAATTGGTAGCTTTAGTGGGATATTTCTATTCCTATTTATTTATCTAAACAGGTGAGAGGATTTGCTTGGAAAGCTCCTCTTATAGAGTGGATTAAAATTAATATTGATAAGACAGCCGCGGGTAATCCTAGGCTTGCTGGTTGTGGGGGAGTGGCGCATGATCATAATGGTAGGTTTGTCTTGGATGCCCTTTTGGAATCTAACAAAGCCATTATATTGAGGCAAATGTAGCCTATATCTTGGAATTAAATTGGTAGTCTCTAATGACTACCAAAGGATATGGCTAGAGAGTGACTCATCAAACATTATCAACTCTCTAAGCAGTGTCTGGATAGAATTAAAAATTTTAAATCATTTGATTATTATAAAATCTCCCATGTTTTTCGTGAAGGTAATAAAGCTGCTAATAGTTTTGCTAACATTGGAGTCAGACAATCTAATATGTTATGGTGGGGTATATATGATCAAATCCCCATGGAAATTAAAAATCTCATTGTTGATGTTAGTTGTGTTGGCAGTGGGCCAACGTCCCTCGCGGGGATTCACGACATGGTTTAACAGCCTCCTGTGGATTCTATAAGTCTAGTGGTTGTATCGGGCATTGATAGGTTGATCTTTTGGTGCAATGGAAACCCTAGCTTATAACAAGTAGTATCAGAGTTTGGTCACAGGTTCAAATCACGTAGGTCGCGGCGAGTGATGTTGGGAGGGGGACTGTTCGTAGTGGGCCAGCGTCCCTCGCGGGGATTCATGACATGTTTTAACAACCTCATGTGGATTCTATAAGTCTAGTGGTTGTATCGAGCATTGATAGGTCGATCTTTTGGTGCAACGACAACCCTAGCTTGTAACAAGTTGACTATGCTAGAAGGATGCATCTCATTGTAACGATATCTCAAATTACACATGGCCCATGTGAATGGAAGGATGAGATGTCTGATCCCCATTATGGGAGGAAAAGAGAGGACATTTATTTATAAGTTTTCTTGGCCCGATGTTTTTGGTTGTCCAGTTTTCAATTTATTTTCAAGGTCTAGTTTTCCCCTATATGGTCTTTGGCTCCTATTTAGCTCCTACAACATTATGGGTGGTGAGAGAAATAGGGTGGATCTTACTTTTTATAAAAAAAAAATAGTAGAACAACCATCTTATTTGGATAAGATTTTGGCGGGACTACATATCTGGATAAACTCCATGCAAATGACTCTCTAGTGAACAATGATTTTCTAGAAGGGCGAGAGAATGGGATTTTGTGTGTTAATAAGTATAAAATATTAGTCACTAGTGACCCCATTACCAAAATCACTAGAATGTTGGTGGAGGGAAATAAATTTTATAGGGATTGAAAGGTATTTGATGAAGCGGTCAATATATTTTACAAAGAAGAAAAAATTGAGAGGGCTAAATGAACTACTAATGGGGGATATGAACATGCACCCATCCAACCCATTTAGGTTGAAGTTGGAGATTTAATCATGAGCTATGTAACCCTTGACAGCCACTGTACAAGCCTATTTAGCTATCATTTCATGATTTTAAATCATTTTAGGCTTGAGAGATGTATCTCTATGCCCTTTATCTTCACTCTTCTCTCTTTAATGGGATTAATGCACATAGAAAGTGTTGGCATTTGTATGTAGATTGTATTAATGATATGTTATGTTGTCATTGATGTCAATTGAACCGGTAATGGTATTTGTGATAATGTTGATATTATTGTTGTTATTGATATTGTCTAGTAACCGGTAGGAAGAACTTTGTGGACGATGTTGTAAACCGGTATGTTAGTACATGAGTTCAACTGGTAATTGGTGTATGAGGATAAACCCTATCTAACCGATAAACCCTACCAGTTGTTTTTGTTAACCCCTAAGCGATTAAGTATGTTGAGCGGTAATGCTGGTGACACGTGTGGTCATTGTATGAAGACAAGTTCAAATTGTTTTGGCACATTTTGTTGTTTGTTTGATTGTCTAGGGAATGAGCAAAGTGGATTGCATCTAATGCAAAGCGTGTGATGAGCTAAAAAGACCGATGAAGTGGTGATCAAGGAGCGGTTGGAATTTTATTGAATAATGTGTATAGATTGCTATGTAAACCCAACGGTCACTCTTGAACTAATTTATTTGTAATCTCTATGAGAGAATTAGGTTTTTGTTCTATTACCGACCTAATAGATTTGTGTTTAAGGTCGATGAAGTTATTTTGTAAAGAGTGTTGGCAGAAATCAGGTTGAGTGTGTGGTTGTCGAGCCGGAGAATGAATCTATAGTTTTTGTAAAGGCAGATTGAAGCCTGAAAGAATCTGATCAAGCAAATGTAGGGCTATTCAGATAGATCAAGAAAAACCTGTTATCTTCTAACAATTACAAAAGAAATGAAATCCCCTAGAACCGGGTAAGTTATAACAAGCTTGGCTACTTCTTAAATCCTCTAACAAGGTGATCCATTAGCTTGGATTCTTAAATCCTCTACCGAGGTTACTCCTAATAGAGTATTTGCTTTTTATCAAGGTATTTTGCAAATCCCTTAACCCGGTGAATCCTAATAGGATCAGTTCTTAATGGGACTTATTGTAAAATATTTAACAGGCTTGGCTCCTAATAGGGCAAACTTCAAAAGAGTTCAGATAGCTATCTTGTGAGTCTCATCTCACCGTGGTTTTTACCTATTCAGGTTTTCCACGTATAAATATTTGTGTCATGTGGTGAATGTTTTTGTGGTTATCATCTTATTTGTTGATTTGATTAACTACTTAACTATTTTGATAAGGCATGATAACTAGAAGCATTGAGAGATGGAGTATGTTGACATGCGATTAAGCATTTGGATGTTTACAAGATTTAAGTTGTTTATTGTTAAGTTGCTTCAACAGTCAACTAGTATTCTTATGAGTATTGATCTTAACAATGGTATTGCATTGATAAGTTTACTTTGTGTGATTGAGTTTGAGTTTGGGAAGTTTGTATCAGTTTTTCATTTTATTGATTCACCCCCCCTCTTAGTAATCTATCAGATACTTATTCTTTCATCATACCATCAATTGGTGTCAGAGCTTCTCAGGTCCTCTTAAATCTAAAGCCTAACAACTTGAGGAAAAGATCTTGTAGATCATGATGAAGAAGGAAGGTCCAAAGTTCAACAGAGAGAACTATAGAATTTGGAGCGACAGAATGAAGATTTACATCAAGAGTCTGGGAGGTCAGTATTGGGATCATGTAGAAACTAAGTATATTGCACCTATTGGAACTCTGACTAATGATTAGAAGAAAGAACAACAAGAAAATCATCAAGCATTAGAGGCTATTATCAGTTCCCTGTCTGATGCTGAATATGTAGATGTTCATGGTCTTGAAACTACATATGAAGTATGGGAAAAACTTGAAGAGATTTATAGCGGTGATGAACATGTTAAGATTGCTAAAGAGGAGAGTCTAAGAGGAAATTTTGATGCCATGAGAATGTCTGAAGGTGAGAATATCCAGCAATATGGTCAGAGGATAAATGAGATAGTTGGTGAAATAAAGAGTGAAGGAGGGAAAGTGGATGCCATAGTGATCAGTAAGGTACTCAAAACCCTATTATCGGTCTATGCTATTCGAGTTGCATCTATTCAGGAGTTAAAATCCATTGACAAAACTAAGGTAATTTTTGACTCTATCATTGGCAAACTTACTGCTTTTGAATTAAATGGCTATGAGTCCAGATCTAGTAGAGATGTTGATGGTGAAGACAATTTAGTGGAGCTTGAAGCATTGTTGGCAAAATGACTGCCTAGAGGCACTAGCAAATGTAGAGGTAAACTATCTTTAAAGTGTTTTGCATGCAACAAGATTAGTCATATAGCAGCTAATTGTCCTAATGGTGAAAATGAACACAAAATAGATAAATTCAAGAAGTATAAGGGTAAAGGCAAGAGAGATTGTCTTATAGCTGTTGATAGTGGTATCACAGATGATGAATCTGATTTTGATGCTAGTGAAGATATTGTGTTTGTAGCTATTAAGGAAGAGATATTAGACCAGAAGGCATTAGTGTCTAGAATGGATAGCTCTAATGATTGGATAATTGATAGTGGTTGTTCACATTATATGACTGGTGATCGGAGCAAATTTCTTTCCTTGAAGGAATTTGATGGCGGCGTTGTCAGATTTGGCAATGACTTAGGTAAGGGAGTTATTTCTCTTAATGGGAAGAGCAGTGTTGACGATGTCTATTGGGTTGAAGGTCTAAAGCACAATCTTCTGAGTGTGGCACAACTTAATGGCAAAGGATACCCATTGGAGTTTAAAAATGGTATGTGCAAAATCTTTGACAATAAAGGTGAATTGATTGCAACTGGTAAACAAACTAGAGGTAATCTGTTTCATCTTAATCCTAAAGTTAGCAACTATTTGATTGCAAAGATAGATGATAGCTGGCTTTGGCATAGGGTATTTTGTCATATAAATTTTGATAACATTGTTAAAGTGATTAAGTACAAGATAGTAAGAGGTATGCCTCAGCTAGACAAACGGGCTAGTGCTCTTTGTAAAGAATGTCAGTTAGGAAAGATGACTTCTTCAACTTTCAAGAGCATGTTGGCAAATGCACACTCCAATGAGAAATTGTAGGTGATTGAAGGCATTGTCATTGATGACAACCTTACAATCATATACCACCGGTAGACACCGACACTGGCATACGTTCACGGACACCGAAAAGATTGATTACTGACACCCTGGCCGACAAGATTTTATTTATTACAAAATATAATTAATTGTAATATCTTTTTGTAAGCCAACAAGGCAATTTGTAATATGACTCATATAAGTATGAGTTCATGTAAATCATTTTAAGTGGCGGACATGGTTAGATTATTGATGTGAATATTAAGGCAGAGTTTGGTATAAGGTTTTAGAAGTTGTAGAGCTTAAACCAGTACTGGATCTAGCATAATAGATGCCCTTTTGTAGCAGTACATGACATTGGATTTTCATAATCCACTTTTGTAAGTTAGTGAGACTTCTCTTTTTGTACGTAAGCAGTGAGCTTTAGGCAGTTGGCCTTCTTGCATGTGCCGGCCCCTATTGTAACAGTAATATTCTCTTATTGGCCAATAAGCGAATATTGTGGGTCACAAATCCCACCGAGGTTTTTCCCACACCGGGTTTCCTTGTTAAAAATATTATGTTATGGTGTGTTTTTCATGTTGTGCTTATTTTTCTTATTTACTACATTAATTTTGGTTTACCGGTACATAGTTTTGGAATGCTTTTCATTTAAAAAATCAAGAAAATCCATTAACCGACAAGATACTGATTCATCCCCCCCTCTCAGTATCTTTAGGAATCCTAACAATTGGTATCAGAGCTTGGTCCTCTATTTTCAAAAGCCTAATAGCTTGAGGAAGATTCTAACACCAGTAGAGATGGAGAACTTGAGAAAGCAACTAGAAACATCTCTTGCAGACTATGATGCAAAAAAAGTGAAGAATATCAAACTTGAAGATGATCTGAAGGCTGCACAGGAAATCATTCAAGGACTTCAGAAGAATCTCACTATTGCTAGGAACAAAAGAAGAGAACTTTCTGAGAAGATGCATAGTGATGTTGATGAGAAAGAAACTCTTAATGATCTAGTGAACAAATTGAGACAAGAAAACAATACAATGAAGAATGAGATGCAAGATATGACCATGAGATTTTGTAAAGACATTGAAGATAGAAAGAAGAATGAAGATGACTTGGTTAGACGACTAAATGATGCTGCAAATGAAAACACAAGACTTAGTCATGAAAATGATATGTTGAAGACATATTTGATGCATACACAAAATGACAGAACTGAACTCACGAGACAAAAAGATTTCTTGGAAAATGAATTGGCTACTGCAAATCAACACAAGGAGAAATTCAAGAAAAGTTCAGAAGAACTTGATGACATGTTGAAGAATCAGAAACCTAATGGAGATGCAAATGGCCTTGGCTTTGAAGTTGGTGAAAGCTCCAGTATTGCAAACAATCATGATCACAACAAACCGGCAAGACAACCTAATGCTTATAAATTCAATGGAAAATGCTTTAACTATAACAAGTACAGTCATAGAGCAAACTAGTGCAGATCTAGAAACTATCAGAATAATAAAGCACCCACCGGTCAATGCTCTAAATGCAATAAAGTTGGTTATAATTCATAAAATTGCAGAATGAATGTAAGATGTTATATTTGTGAAAGATTTGGACATCTATCTAATCAATGCAGAACACATACTGGCATAGGATATGGGAAAGCTATTCAGAAAAACAATGTGACTTGTTATGCTTGTAACAAAATTGGACATATTGCAAAATTCTGTAGAAGTAAGACATCACCGACAAATAACAAAGGACCGAGTCTGAAAGGTAAAGAAAAGGTTGAAGAGGTAAAGCAAGAATTTTCAAAACAATGGATTAGAAAGTCTGACATGAATGTTAGTGAAGCTATTCCTTCATCGGTAGAACAGAGTATCACTCCACCGGTAGGATATTCTTCATCTAACTGAGAAATAATCCTTTGGGGGTATGGCAACTAATTGAAAACATGCTAATTAACCCGCGGTTGATGGTGAAAAGTTGGATTACTTCTTTACCAGCAAATGAGTTAAGTTTTGACTTAACCGACAGGCATTAAATGTGGCCGTTGAAAGAAATAGCATTATATAGCTAGTGTTTTGGTTCTTTTTTCATTCACCGAGCATTCAAATTTCCCGAGAGTGCAAAAATCCTAAGCGAAGGCATCCACAGTGATAAGTGAAGTAATTCATCCAAGCAAATCATCCTAAAGACAAATTAAGGTATTTATAACAATGGCTTCTTCATCTGCACCTGAATTCATTGCAAACCCTACTGTGATTGAAGTTATTAAGCGCCCTAGACCCGTGTTCAAATTTATTCCTGAAATTGCGAAGAAAGATGATACCCTAGGAACATTTTCGAAAATACCTAAGGGAGTAGTTTATGCAGAGGATCCTAGAATGTATATACATTTTCATATTGAGGAACTAGGAGTTGAAGAAATAATGAACATGTATAGGACTGTAATTTGTGATGAACATGGAAATGTTAAACCGGAACACAAGATTGTGGAAACCCTAGGCTTTGTGGACATTCTTAGTATCCTTGATTTTCCTAAGGATGTAATAAGGATAGTCTTGAATAGAGTTCATGGAGAGTTCTTTTTGTTGGATTCCATCCATAAGATTACTAAAGAGGCAGTTAGGGTAGTGACAAGCTTACCTTCCACTGGTAGCAGGCCTGATAAAACTAAAAAGGTTCCAAATGACACTTTGATGACCCTAACCAGTGCAACTTTTGACAAAAGATCCCTAAGAGTCAACGATGTGAAAGATATCAATGTTATATTTGTCACTATGATTCTTGGTTATAAGACTACACATGCAAATAGACTAAACTCTGTTTCCAGGTTATGTATTAAAAGTGCATATGACATGGTGAATAACAATGGTATGATTGATGTATGTGAGTGGCTTAAAGATGAACTGATAGACAACTTGAAGTAAATCAAAGGTGATAAGAAAGGAACTTTCAGATTTGGCAACCTACTTGTGTGTTTAATGATGTACATTACCAAGAAAGTTCCCGGTATTGGTAGGAAAGACTTTGGTTGGATGAATTCATCCAAGCAAATAGTTAGGAGAGTTTCAAGACAGACAAAAGCAATAAAGGAAGATGTTTTGAATAAAACTGGTATCAAGGAGAGTGAATTAGAAGGACTACAACCGGAGACACATCTCTCACCGGTTGCTACTTTTTTGGACAGTGACACACCCGTTGAGTTCAAAAGGGTAGAAAGAAAAAGAAAACCCTCACCGGTATCCTCACCTACACCCAGAAGGACAAGACAAAAACAACAAGCAATTGGGCCTCCGGCTAAGAAATTGACACCAAAGAAAAGAAAGACAGGTTATTCCACCATTTGACAAACTTATGAATGAAATAACTGAGGATGGGAAATTGAAAAACATCAGTAAGTTATATAACACACTATCAAATGATGAAAAGGAGAGCATAGAAAATAGTGTAATCTTATACTTAGATATCTATAAGAAATTTCTGATGGAAATTGTGGATGAGATACCCAATGATTTGTACAGAAGATTAGAAGCTAGAAGGGTAGCTATTGTTGAATTAGATAAGAAAATCAAAATAGAAAAGCTACTTGCAATTCACCCAGTGAACTCCACACAAGAAATTGATGAGCTGATCAGTGAAGCAAACTAGACAGTATTTTCAACTGGTCACCGACATGTTGCGCTTATGGCAGGTAGAGTAAATGAAATAACAGAAGAGACTGCAGATCAATGGGATGTATTTTTTGTTGAAAAAGAGAAACAGGAAGAGCTAAAAAGACCAAAGACTATCAAAGTCTACCAAAAGGATAAGGATAAGGGGAAAGGTAAAGTAGGTGGACCTCCAAGCCTAAATATAACAGATAATTTACCCCCACCAATCTCTGATACTCCACCGGTACAAACTGATGACACACAACCGGCAACAAAGAGTATGGAAACACCATATGAGGATACAAATCCTAATTCTGAGGTGTTCTACACAATGAATATTGACACATAGAAAGTCAATATTGTGGTGGACAAGGAAACAACTGACAAGAGAGATGTGGCAATTGAGCCACCGATAGAAAATGTTGGAGTTGAAAACATTGGAATTGGGGCAGAACAACAAACTGAAGCACCAAATGATCCCTTGGATATTGGAAAGGTAGATACCGCAGGTGTGCATACTGATGCATCTACTCAACCACCAACAACCACTGAAACTGAAATACCTACTGAGTCACCGGTAGTAGATAGGATAGAGATAAACAAAGAAAAACCAGGAGTGGACACTACAGTGAAATCTTCAGAGGCATAAACAAAGACACCTTCAGGAAAGGACAGTGAGAGGTTCAGCAACAATCTGAATGTTGCCTTAACAGAAATTTATTAGATTGTAATAAACAGATTACAAGGAACTAGGCAGGAACCATACTCAATTGACATTGAATGACAACCTTTGTCATTGATGCCAGAGGGGGAGTAGTGGAGATGAGAAAAATGATCAAGAAGAGACATCATCAGCTCAAGGAGAGCACACATTTTGGTAACACAGTTTTGGCAGATTCTTTTGGACAACATTTTTGGACACTTTTTGGATTTTTCTCATGAGCGTTGCCATCAATGCCAAAGGGGGAGATTGTTGGCAAATGCACATTTCAATGAGAAATTATAGGTGATTGAAGGTATTGTCATTGATGGCAAACTTACAATCATTTGACACCGGCAGGCACTAACACCGACAAACTCTACATTGGCGTACATTCATTGGCACCAAGAATATTGATTACCGACACCCAGGCTGACAGGATTTTATTTATTACAAAATGTAATTAATTGTAATATCTTTTTGTAAGCCAACAAGGCAAGTTGTAATATGACTCATATAAGTATGAGTTCATGTAAATCATTTTAAGAGGTGGACATGGTTAGATTATTGATGCGAATATTAAGGCAGAGTTTGGTATAAGGTTTTTGAAGTTGTAGAGCTTAAACCGGTACTGGATCTGGCATAATAGATGCCCTTTTGTAGCAATACATGACATTGAATTTTCATAATCCACTTTTGTAAGTTAGTGAGACTTCTCTTTTTGTATGTAAGCAATGAGCTTTAGGCAGTTGGCCTTCCTGCATGTGCAGGCCCCTATTGTAACAATAATATTCTCTTATTGGCCAGTAAGCGAATATTGTGGGTCACAAATCCCATCGAGGTTTTTCCCACACTGGGTTTCCTTGTTAAAAATATTGTGTTATGGTGTGCTTTTCATGTTGTTCTTATTGTTCTTATTTACTATATTAATTTTGGTTTACCGGTACATAGTTTTGGAATGCTTTTCATTTAAGAAATCAAGAAAATCCATTAATTGGCAAGATACTGATTCACCCCCCCTCTCAGTATCTTTGGGAATCCTAACAGAGCAAGTCCTTCTAAGCAGAGCACTTGTTATATTTGGTTCATACAAATCTATGTTGACCAATAAGAACAAGAAGCTTTCAGGGTGATAGATATTTCATGATCTTCACTGATGATTGTTCAAGGATGATCTGGGTCACATTCTTGAAGGATAAGACTGAAGCCTTTGGTAAGTTCAAGGCATTCAAGGCCTTAGCTGAGAAAGAGAGTGGCAATAAGATAAAATGTTTGAGAATAGATCAAGGCGGTGAATTTACTTTTGAGGAGTTCACTAAGTATTGTGATGAGAACGGTATTAAATGATAGCTTTCTACACTAAGGACACCACAACAGAATGGTATTGTAGAGAGGAATGACCGGTCAGTGGTTGAAGCTGCTAGGACAATATTAATACAAGAAGATGTAACAAAAATATTATGGAGACAAGCTATCAGTACAGTTGTCTACACAATGAACCGAGTTCTGGTGAAAAGAGGTAAGGACAAGACCCCTTATGAACATTTGTATGGAAGATCACCTGATGTTAGCTATTTTAAGATATTTGGTAGCAAATGATTTATTAAAAGAGGTGATTACATTAGCAAGTTTGAACCTAAGAGTGATGAAGGCATATTTCTTGGCTATTCCACCAAGAGTAAGGCCTACAAATGTTTCAACAACCAAACACAAAAAATTGTCGAGAGTGTTGATGTTGATGTAGATGAATGTCCTGAAGTCTCAGAAGGAACCAGTGCAGAGAAAATGGATGAAGATCCTCACATTTTGTTTTTGTAACCTGAAACCGGTAAAGCAAATTCTGGTGCACTTGTTCAACCAGAATAGATAAATTCAAATGAAGAAGATGAACCTGAAGATAATGATCATGTTATTCCTAGATATGTGAGACTGAATCATAGTCCTGAACATATTATTGGGGATAAGGATGCTAGAGTACTAACTAAGACAATAAGAGAGAACTCTTGTGTGATCTCCACTATTGAACCAAGAAATACTAAGGAGGCATTTGGTGATGATTATCTACCTATATGGAAAGTGGTTAAACTCTACCTCTAAGTGGCTCATCTTGAGCATTGTCAGTATATGGGCATTGATGGCATATTATATCTGGTTCTATCAATTTTGTGGGTGCAAAATAGTATTAGTGGGATCATGATCTCATCAAATTGGTTTTGGCTTTGCATTTATGATAGCACATTGATCACATCTTACAAATGGTTCCAATCTCATACATAGCATCCCAAAGTAAGGTCAATAATGATGTAGCTTAATGCTTAAACTGGAGTTGTGGGTAGTCATATACCGATCATTTCTAGGATTGATGCTTAAACTGGAGTTCTGGGTAGTCATATACCCATGGCATAGGGTAGGGGTGACCTGCAAACAATGCTAGTTCTAGATGCCTGTTTGCTTGGTGTATAACTTGTCAAAATTAGATCGATTGGCTACAGGTCTGCCATAAAGTTTCCAACTTATCACCAATGAAAATACAAGAACCAAGGCTTAGAATACTAAAAAATGTCTCTCAGAAAGTCTACAATAGGCAAACTTTTAGTAAGAATTTGCAGACACAATGCTCAAAAATTCACACAATCAGCTACATTAAATACGTTCTCTATTAAGTTCAATGTTTTAAGATGAAAAAGAAGAGTTAAATGGTTTTGGTTCGATTTGCAATTTTTGTGAAGCTTTTGCACCGAAGTTTCCATAGCCTAATTTTTTTGCCTGTGAAGAAAGACCATGTCAGATAATATTAGCGAAGAACAAAATAAGGAGACAATTGCTAGATTATGGTCTAACTTGAAAAGAAAAGGTGATGGGAAATGTTATTGTCCCTGCAAAATTTGTAAGGGCTTAAAGACTAGAAGACTTCTAATCAAAACAACTAAGAAACATTGTAGGCAGCATGGTCACATTGAAGGGGGACATGATTATCATCCACTGGTAAGTTGTTCATTATATCGTTTTAACAATTTATATACATAAGAAATCACTTGATAATGAGATCATGATCATGGTTTATTTATGTTGATCATTTTTATATAGGTCGAGCACCCCAGTGCATATGATATGGACCAACACAACCCAAAGAATATGGTTTTCAAAGTGGAGGAACATGGAGGTGTGAATATCGAAGCTGAAGATAATGATCCCATGGAAGATGACGATCATGCACCAAAAAACACAATTGAAGATGATGGTACAAATATATTGATCCATGACACATTTAGTACTGGCACAGCTGATCATGACCTTGATGTTCATGATTTACCTCTTCTTGAGAAGGCATATGAGCCCCTTTACAAAGGCTCCCAAACAACTCTTCTCTTTGTTGTATTGTTGTTGGTGAACTTGAAGGTTATGAATGATTTACCTCTTCTCCACATGCTTCCCATTCTTATTTAGATTGTTGTATTTTTACATATGTTGGAATCTGTAGTTCCACGTACATGTTTTCTATGTTCTTTGTAACTATATGAAAAGGTGTAAAATGTGGGTATAGTCCAAAATCTTGATTATCAACAAGCTACTGTTGTTTAATAGTTCCAGTGTTTGTATTAATTGAAACAATTTAACCCTTTTAACATGTTTCATAGCAAACCTGCACTTTGTATGCAATCTTATTGTTACAGTTCAATTACTAAGGCAATGTGATTTTCAAAAGTATTCCGACGAAAACAAAATTGGTTTTCATTTATGTATTTTATTAAAATTTTAGAGTTTCCTCGTGAACATTTAAACTTAGAAGGATTTAAAAATTCAATACAAGAGTACTGGACATAATTCTGGAGATAGAACTGAAACTCTCTCCCATAACTTCAGATTGTTTCCATGCTCTCTAGGCTAGTAGCTTTCAGACACAAAACATAGGTCTTCTAAATTTTGTCCCAACATTAATTAGTTCCTTTCTCTTCTTTTTCATCCCTTTGGAAAGAGAATTGGAATTTTTTAGGAACGAACATCTTCCTAGGTGATTTGTTAAAATATAATGGGGAACTCAGTCAAATTTTAATTCACTTCGTTTTAAGTTATTATCACAATTCATTGAATTATACTTACAAAAGGCTTATATTTCCAAGGTAAAATATCAGTATCTTTCTTGGGTGATATTAGATAGCAAGGTCTCTTGGCTTAGACAAAATCACCCTCTCATTGTATTCAAAATAGATGCGTAGCAAAGCTAGATGCATCAATCGTTAAATCATAAACAAACACAAGCTCAAAAATTGTGTTACCAAGTACGCTTGGAACCTAGCCTATAACTAACTAGTTCATACTAGATATTGTTTGGGTATGGTATTCAATTCTATTAGAATCTACAAAATAAATATTAACCTAGAAATTAATGTAAGTGATAACATTTTTAAAATTGTTAAATATGAATGATAATAAAATCAAAATAGCATAACATAGTTGATTTCATAAGAGAGAAAATGAAAAAGTTCACAATATCTTCACTCGATATCCAAGATTTTTAATCCATGAGGATGAAGATGAGGATGAGATAGAAAACCAAAAGACAAGGAATTGTTTATCCAAGTTTCCAAATTTTTGAGGATAAGGAAAAAAACATAATCCTATGAAAGAAGGAGAATGTGCAAGTCATTATCTCAAGTTAAAAGAAATTACTTAAGTAAACTAAACAAACAAATGCAATACCATACTTGCGATAAAACATATCCACTTGGAGAATAAAATGGTACATTGGCACACCCCCTTAAGTGCAATTGAGGTAAGAAGAAATGGGTCACAAGGTTAGGTATCCATGTAAAATATGAAATAACCCCAAATTATAAAGAGAGTGTACCCTCTCGAAGTAGAGACTAGAAAATCCATAGAACAAAACTCCATCCCAAGTGACATATGTGAAGGATAATATAGACCCACCCCATCCCCTAAAGTTGGTGCCTCCACAAAGAAGAGAGAAAAGCAATACAAAATGTTGAATGGTGAATGTTGTAGTAGGTTCATTTGCAACAAATGATGCACCTTCCTTTCACAATATGGAAATCTTGAGTTGTCAAATTGTTGAATTCCCATTCAAGTGGAATGTAGAAAGGAATTCCTATGTATGGTTTTTGAAGCAACTCATGTGTCTTGATGTTGATGTTAAGATGTGATTGTTCCACAGAAGATTCAGGGACTACAATCATTGAAGTGTGAGACCTTAATTAATGTGAAATAGAATGTGTCATGTTGCATGATATGGTGGGGATAAAACAAGTGAATTTACAATGGGAGACGATGTAACTCGATGGGCATTGTCATCAATGAGAAGACAAAAATTCTCAATTGTTTCATCAATACTTGAAAGGTGAGAGTCCACAAATAGATGTGAAATGTTTAAGCAAGCCTCCCAATGAAGTGGATCTCATAGACACGAAGAATCCTATATAGAGAATCATTGAGAGCCCTTGAAGAAGCAAATTTGAACTTCAATGAAGCAATACATGATGGAGGAATATCTTGCAAGAGGAAATCAAAGTCATTATGGTGTCATCTAGATCTGAAATGTGGTCTAGTTTTCAAAAAAGTAAAGATGCTTGATCAGAATGTGTCCTAGTGGGGTGAATCTAGAAGACATATAATACTATTGCAAAGAACCATGGAAAGTTCTAGAATAAGCAACTTTTAATTCTGAAGTAGCAATGTGTATAAGAGATGTTCTCATTTGTAGATGGAGTATCAAGAGGAGGATCACTAGTCCATGGACCATGTCATTGTTGTTAAATATCTACGCTTTTGTTCATAGTCACTTGGTGTGGGAATTAATTCAATGAGATAGGGTAGGAGATCCTACATAATGTAATTTTTCACTATCCCTTGTTTCGAGTACAAATGGTTCTCTGAATTTTTCTTGGCAATAGAATGTCGGAATTTAATACCATAATCCATGATGAAAACTGCCAAAAATGGAAATTTATCTTAGTTCGCAATTACAAAATGCTTTTGTATAGGCTTCTCGAAGATTAAGTACATCAAATTGAGACTTTATAAATTGAGTGTATGTATTAGCAATCTCCCAAATTGTTCAATGGTCTCCAAACCTTGTCAATTTTTTATTTTTATTTTAACTCAAATATGTATGGTATAGGCATATTATTGGTTGTGTGGTTTTTTTTTCCCTTAAATTCTTCTACGACCAAAAGAGACAAGTTTTAGATGAAAATGGGGTCTTATGGGCCTTTTTGACACAATGGTAGGTTCTTTAGACTTGAAAATGCCCCAAAAACTAGTCGATTGCCTTAAGTTACAAACAAATCCTTGTTTGTGAGCATGCTTCTTGATCTCCAATTTTGGTGGAATGAAAGATAATATTGAATTTCTCAAGCCTTTTGGATGCTTCGAAACCACCAAAAAAAAGCTACTTTGATCATTGAAATGTTGTAGTGACTTGGATAAAAAAACAAAACTAAGTCTAAACTTTAGAAGTTAGTTTTTTCTTGTCAAATTGTTTTCAATTTTCAAATCATCCAAGGATGCAAGAGGAGTATATTTTGTTATGACAAGATAAAAAAAAAACTTAGAATCTTTTGAAACCATTGAAACATGGGGACCCCTTCCCCCCCTCCAAAATCCCTATTTTTTCAGGATGAAATACTTAGGGGAAACATCCCCTTGCCGCACCACTTAGGGACATCCTAGGGACTCCAAGGAGTCTCTTGACCATCTTGAGCATGCCTATGAGTCTCCCATGGCCCCCAATTAGAAACTCCAATTCTAAACAAAAATGGTGAAATTATTGTGAAAATGTCATCCGTATTAAAGGTTTGGCAATGCCCCCTAACCTTGATGGGGGCTCTACCCCAAACCCCCCACAAGGGGCGCTACCCATTGACCCCAAACCTCCACCTACCATTCTTATTGTTAATGCAATCGTTTCCATTTTTTTTATGTTGACTAGTTTAAACACTTAGTATGCCAAAGTTTCATCTGCAATTCTTATACTTATTCTTAGTTTGTTCCCAAAGTTCCAAACCTCTACCACCATTGTTAATGTTCAAATTTCAATGCAATTATTGACATATTTTTAATGTTTATTGTAAAATTTACATAGTGTGGCAAAGTTTTATTTACAGTTGTTATACTTACTCTATACACATCCTTTTATAATTAATTTTTTAAGTTGTATATATATTTGCATCCCACCCCGCCCCCTTCGTCATCCCCCTGTCATCCCCAAACTTAAGCCCTTGGTATGTTAAGATATGAAAGCTCACAATAGTTTCATTTTATATGTTAATCGAGGAAAAACCTACAATATATAGCTTCCAAGATTCCAAATCCATGAGGATCATGAAGAGGTAGAAAACCAAAAGAAGAAATTGCTTATCCAAGTTTCCAAATTTGTGACAAGGAAAAAGTAGAATCTCAATCAGAGAAGGAGAATGTGCAACTCATTATCTTATTCTACCTAAGTAAAAATATTACCTAATTAAGCTTTTTAATAGTGGAATATCGCACTTAAGATAAAACATATCCAAGGTAAATAAAATATTACATTGATAGGCTTCTTTGGTTGCTCTAAAAGTGGTGCCTTATGAATTATGTTCTTGGATACTAAAGTTTCCAAATTCTGGGCACTCTTGATAGCTTTTCGTAGAGATTGTGATTCGAAGGCTTTAACCAAACCTTTCAATGGTTTCTGTTGATGTGTTTTTTATGCACTATGCAACACAAAATAAAATACTAAGTATTATATCCTCTCTTGAACAAAATCCTCCCAAGTGCTAAACTAAGTAATCAAATGGGATGACTCCAAGATTCCAATAGTCAAGTCTTGACTTTATATTGCAGATAGACTCAATGATTGTGATGTGATATCTGCTGGAATCACAAGGGGGACTTACGTTGCTTGGGTCAAGACCTATCCATTCTCATGTTTCATGATTGATTTACACTCCATGATTTAGGTCATCCTTGAGCAACATCTCGACTTAGCCAAATTTTGTTTTTTGTACCCTAATTCTTTAATTTTGACCCCTTACTAGCATTGCCTTGGGTTTTATTGGAATTCTTGCTTCTCTAGCATGGGCACATTTCTATGGTTCATTCGCACAAATTGCTCTTGATGAGCAAGCTAGTATCATGACCATGACAAACAAAATTTTAACTTAGTCAAATTATCTCCTCCAAACTTCTATGAGTTCATCGCCTTCATTCTTCATCATTTGGATGTCTTTTGTCATTGGAAGGTAATTCTTGACCACCATACCTCAATCTTGACCTATGCTACCCTAAAACCCTAGAACCTAGTCATGTTTACAATTGAGATCTTGGTGACTTGATCACTTAATACAGCTTAATCATGTAGGTCTCATCTAACTCCGACTCCAACACTTAAGCAAATCAACCCTGGCAACCAATTACTTTGGGAAATATCTTGCAACTTGACAACATGGGTAATGATGGAGGAATGGAAGGTGAGACCTATAGAGGTGAGAGAGAGAGAGAGGGGGAGAGGAAGAGATAATGACCTAGAGAGGGTAGAGAAAGAGAAGTAGAGAGGGAGAGAAGAAGAGAGGGATGGAGAAAGAGACCTAGAGAGGGGAGAGAGAATTGAGATAGTAGAGAGGGATAGAGAAGAGAGATAGAAGAGAGATACCAATGTCAATCTTTTTCTATAAATTTTTTTTTTCCAAAAAATCGGCCTATCATCGGAATTCTGATGATAGGCCGAGATCGCAATAGTATTCTTTCGGGGTATGAGTATCCATGGCGGTCATCAGAAAGGTTGGAGGTGATGTCGGAATTACGACGACCACAAGGATAGTCGGAACTTCCGACACAAAGTTTTAGACGGCTGTTTTTGTCGGCAGTGCGACGAAATTGTGTCGGAATCCTGATGATTTGGCATCGAAATTTTGACCTGAATGTACTAGTGAAGAAAGCCTTAGAGTGAAGTTTGAAGACATGCGAATTGTTGAATGTGAGACCATTCAACAATATGGAATAAGAATCAAGACCATTGTTGGAGACATCAAGAGTGCAGGAGGGAAAATGGAATATTCTACAGTTATTAGCAAAGTCCTGAGGTCCTTATTACCGGTCTATGCAATAAGGGTTGCTGCTATTCAGGAGTTAAGATCAATAGACAAGACTAAGGTATCCCTAGACTCCCTCATTGCAAAATTAACAATCTATGAGTTAAATAGTTTTGATGGCAGTGTTCAGAAGACTGAATCAGCTTTTAAAGCATTTGCTATACCATCCAGAAAAGGAAAAGAGGCAAGCACCAATGGTGAACCAAGACAGAGTAGAGAAATGGATGATGAGGAGACTCTGATGGAATTTGAAGCTCTTCTTGCTAAGAGACTTCATAAGGGAACTGGCAAATATAGAGGTAAGCTTCCTTTGAAATGCTTCTCTTGTAACCAGATAGGACACATCGCTATAAGCTGTCCTAATGGTGACAACAAGGACAAACCAGAAAGGTTCAAGAAATTCAAAGAGGAAACCGGAGAAACCGTTTTGTAGCAGTTGATGAAGCTGTCATAGATGAGGAATTAGAAGATGAAGAAAATGAAGATATTGTGTTTGTTGCAGTAAAGGAAGATGTGTCAGACAAGAAGGCTCTTGTCTCCCGCTTTGATAATTTCAATGAGTGGATTATTGACAATGGCTATTCTCACCATATGACTAGTGACAGGAGCAAGTTTATATCTCTGGAAGAGTATGATGGTGGGGTGGTTCATTTTGGTAATGATGCAACATGTATGGTCAAAGACAGAGGATCCATCTCTCTAAATGGAAAGATAAGTGCTGACAATGTGTATTGGGTGGAAGGTCTCAGACACAATCTATTGAGTGTTGCCCAGCTGAATGACAGTGGACTCACACTGGAATTTAAAAATGGAGTCTGCAAAATCAAAGGAAAGAGTGGTGAACTGATGGCCATCGGTATGCAGACCAAAGGTAACTTATTTTAGCTGAATGCAAATATAAGTACATGTCTTATGGCTAAGTTTGATGATAGTTGGATTTGGCATAAGAGACTCTGCCATGTAAACTTTGATAACATAGTAAAGGGAAGTAAGATCAAGGCAATTAGAGGACTGTCGATGCTGAGCAAACTAGAAAATCCTTTGTGCAGAGAATGTCAACTGGGGAAAATGTCTTCCTCAACTTTCAAAGGTAAATCTTTCACTGCTGACAACTTACTTGATCTTGTGCATACTGATTTGTGTGGTCCTATGAAAACTAGGAGCGTGCAAGGAGATAGGTATTTTATGATTCTTACAGATGATTGCTCAAGAATTATGTGGGTCACATTCTTGAAGGACAAGTCTGAAGCCTTTGGAAAGTTCAAAGCTTT
Source organism: Cryptomeria japonica (assembly GCF_030272615.1). Classification (NCBI taxonomy): domain Eukaryota; kingdom Viridiplantae; phylum Streptophyta; class Pinopsida; order Cupressales; family Cupressaceae; genus Cryptomeria; species Cryptomeria japonica. The sequence continues at coordinate 148,706,971 of NC_081415.1, forward strand.
CAGAGCACTGGTAGAAAAGGAAAGTGGTAGAAGAATCAAATGCCTTAGAACTGATCAAGGAGGGGAATTCACTTCCGGTGAATTCAACAAATATTTTGAAGATAATGGCATCAAGAGGCAACTGTCTGCCCCCCGGACTCCACAGTAGAATGGGTTAGCAGAGAGAAACAACCAGACTGTGGTTGAAGCGGCTAGAACTATGTTGATCCAAGGAAAGGTCGCTCACACCTTTTGGAGAGAAGCGGTGAGCATTGCAGTCTACACAATGAACCGGGTACTCATCAAAAAAGGAAAGGTTAGGGTTGATGAAAAATCTGAGAATTTAGAGGAAACCGACAGAGAGCATGTAGGAGTTGAACCGGTAGTAACCTTCTGGGAATCGGTTGCAAATCAGCCCAGTACTAGCAATTGTGCTCCTACACCGGTAGATGCCGATGAAGATGAGGATGAAGAAGAGAAGCAAGAGGAATCTGTTAAGAATATACCTAGGTAAGTAAAACTCAATCATGATCCAAAGCAGATCATAGGAGACAAAGATGCAGGAATTCTTACAAGAAGAAAGGTCAGAGAAAACTTATGTATGATCTTTGAATTTGAGGCAAAATCATTCAAAGAGGCACATAAAGATGAAGACTAGATCAAGGCAATGGAAGAGGAACTTGACTAGATAGAAAAGAATGGTACATGGTCTTTGGTACCCAGATCGGAGCATAAAAATGTCATTGGAACCAAATGGGTTTTCAGAAACAAGCTAAATGAGGATGGCACAGTGGTAAGGAACAAAGCCAGACTAGTATGTAAAGGATATTCCCAAGAAGAAGGAGAAGCCTATGGAGAAACCTTTTCTCCAATAGCAAGATTGGAAGGAGTTTGTATGCTTCTTGCATATGCAGCTTTTAAAGGATTCAAGGTATACCAAATGGATGTAATATCTGTATTCCTGAATGGATTACTTGAAGAGGAGGTATATATAGAGCAACCAGATGGGTTTGCCCTATTAGAAGACAGTGACATGGTGTGTAGGCTACATAAAGCCTTGTATGGACTGAAACAGACACCTAGAGCATGGTATGAATGCCTGCACTTTCATCTTGTGAAGATTAGATTTGAAAGAACAAGTGAAGATAGAAATATCTACTTGAAATCAGATTCTGATCTGTGAAGTATTTGTTGATAACATAATCTTTGGTGGTGATGACAAGATGAGTCATGAATTTGCTGATGAGATGAAAAAGGAGTTTGAAATGTCACTCATAGGGGAGATTAAGTTCTTCATTGGACTGTAGATTCAACAAATGAAAGATGGAATCTTTATTACTCAGTCCAAGTATGTCAAAGAGGTATTGAAGACCTTTGGCATGGAAGACAACAAACTGGTTGGTACACCAATGATAACCGGTTGTAAACTATCAAAGGAGGATGACTCAACATTGGTAAATGAGAAAGAATACCAATCAATGATTGGTAAGTTGCATTATGTAGTGCATAGCAGACCGGATATTGCCCATACAGTGGGTATTACCGCTCGGTTTTAGAAAAGCCCAAGAGAATCCCACTTGGTAGCAGTCAAGTGGATTCTTAGATATCTAAAGGGAACTATTGACTATGGATTATGGTATCCATACAGTGATGATTTCAACCTGCAGGTGTTCATAGATGTTGATTGGGCTGGTAATGTGGATGACCAAAAGAGCACAATCGGTGGTGCATTCTTTCTCAGTGGTAGAATGGTCTCATGGATGAGTAAAAAGAAGAGTTGTATCTCTTAGTCTACAGCGGAAGCAGAGTATGTTGCAGCTTTTATGAACTGCACCCAGACTATTTGGATGAAGCATGTATTGAATGGCTTCAAAGTTCCTGTATCTAAACCGGTAAGTATATTCTGTGACAATACAAGTGCAATTAACATTTCCAAGAATCCGGTTTTACATGCTAGAACCAAGCATTTTGAACTCAATTATCATTTCTTGAGGGAAAAGGTTCAGAACAAAGAGGTGGTATTGGAACATGTTTCCAGTAAGGAGCAGTTAGCAGACATATTCACCAAGCCTCTACCGAAGGCTACTTTTGCCTATCTGAGAGGTGAGTTAGGGGTGCTACCCCTTCAAGAGGTAATATAAAGGTTTGTGCTCCACATCAGTCAGATCTTACTTTGCTATATCTTTTCAGGATTGATGTGGTGTAGGATGCTACTCCTTAGGGGGAGCAGCATAGTGGAACAAGGAAGCTTGTGCCTCCACTTTGGCATTGTTTCCAAAGGGGGAGAAGATGTGAGAAGATATCTGCAGTATTAAGGAGAAGATGTGATGCAAAAAGAGAGATATCTTTGTATATTAGCATCAATGCCAAAGGGGGAGATTGTTGGCATATGTGCAGAATATATTGACATGATGATATTGTGTTGTCATTGATGTCAATATGCTAAAAGAGAACCAGTAATAGGATGAAGAGTGAACAGGATTATTGAAGGTAAGCAACTGACAAAGAGAATCGGTATGATGTTGTGAACCGGCATAAATGAAAAAGTGAAGTGGTATGCTTGTCCAAGTGAACCGGTATGATGTTGTGAACCAGAACCGGTATAAGGAATGTTTTGTATCTAGGGTTCATATGGCATAACTACTGGTTGGTAGTCTTAGCCTTAGGGTTTCCGATTAGAGTGTCTTGAGCCTGTGTGACTCAACTGATGACATTATGCGATGAGTTAGCATTATGATAGAGATCAGATCGTGTTGCCATGTCAGCCTCGTGCGCGTGAAGGATCTTGCATGAAGGGGATTGATCCTATCTACCTCGGTTCCGGTTTGGGTACCTTGGTTCCAATTTTTTAATGTGACTCTGAAAACCCATTTGGTTCCAATGACATTTTTATGCTCTGGTCTGCAAAAATGAATACTAAGAGGGGGGTGAATTAGGTTAAGATTGTATGTGAACATAGAGGTGGAATGAGAAGTATTCTCACTCACACTTGCCTCTCCTTCTTCTTTGATGTTTACTGAAATCCTCTCACAAGTTAGTCTTTAATTCTGTTGATGTGTATTTTGTACACGACCAAACACAAAACAAAATACCCAGAGGTATCTTATCCTCTCTTGAGTAAAGTTTCTGAATGCTGAAGATATCGCAAAAAAGGATCAACCGGTGAAACTTCAAGGTTCTGTTATGTAGGTTCTCTACTCGTGGATAAACACCAGTGGTCATTGTGTTTACTATTATTCAAGGGGCCTTATGTACTTTCAAAGAAAGCTTGTTCATGTGACTACTTTTCAAATGATGATGTTTCAAAAAAAATAAAAAGATAAAGGTTTCAAGGAGGCGAGACTAAATTAATCCTAAGAATGACTCAGTGATGATTGGTCTTGATAGGACTCTACCAATTTTAGTATTGCCAAGAGGTTACAACTCCACTGGAATTGGTGCGATCTTCTAAGGGGATTTAATGATTTTCAACTCATTAAGGGGATAGCTACTATCAGTGAGATACATATCAATACCTCCAACAATGATTGAACTCTTAAACAATCTCAACGTTTCCAGTTGACCACAGAGGGCATTCTTACAATCAGTAAGGAGCCAGTGGTTTGGAATATGAGTCTTATCAAAGATCAAGCACAACATTCGTCCTTCAAACTAAAAAATTAAATTCTATCTCTACTAAGAGTGATTCAAGAAGATAAACAACCATGAAAATAGCCACAAGGATTGCAATAAAACACCATAACTTCAATATTTCATTGATCTCATAGCCAAATAAACAACAATTGTTCAACTTTCTCTCTTCACCACTTATTTCTATATTGCTGACAATATTAAACTCTTAAATTCTAACTCTCTCTCTTACTTTTTTCTCTAACTCCTAAAAATGAAATGAGTGAGGGCTTATATAGCACTCTCAAATGCAATGAATGGCTTGGGTCAAAAGAAGATCAATGGCTGAGATTTTGACACCTAGACTCTAATTAGGGTTTGTTACAAAAAAGTCCCCATTTAGATAAACATTATCAATCCATATCCAATAGGAATTGGCACAAATAACAAGGAAACATAAACCAATAGGAATTAAGTTGCCACATCATTTTATAACAACTTCTCATCTAGAACTTTGTTCTCCTTTCTATGCTCTTTTCTAGCATATTCAATGAATTTGGACGTGATCGCCTCAATCTCAGCAATGGGGATCCCAGGGAGATTCTTTATCCGTTCTTCCAAGTGAAGGACTTGATCAAAGGCAGTGAAAAGAGTCGACTCCCATCCAAGCTCTATCTCTTTTGTTTTCTCAATCAAGAACATAGTAGAATGCATCTAATTTCATTGCTCTTCGGTGACTGTGTTCTCCTCTTTGCAAAAGATGATCCTGATCTGGTCTTTCAATTCCTAGATGTCTACATATGTCTCAATCTCAATTCTTCCGTCAAGGATTGTACACAATACCACAAACACCTTGTCTTGAATAGGGTGGATGGTTTCCTCAACTCGGCTGCATCTAGAACTGATATCTTCGAAAAGAACTTCCTTTATCTGGAGAAAATTTGACCACTGCAGAAGGCTATGGGCTTCTCCATTCATTATCTTCTCTTGTGCTAGAACTTGTCTTGGTGTCCTTCTTATCACTTGCAAGACCAGGATGACAACATCTCTAGTGTGAGAGAATGCATCCACAGTTACCAATAGATTATGAATGATCTCAAGAACCTGGATGGCCCGATGGACCGTCTTCATCATCCTTGTTGCAAATTCAATGCCAACCTTGTAAGACTCATCAATCCAAGAACTCATGATTTGAGCTAATCTCTTCATTCTTTCTACCTCATTTACTGACTCAAGAGGAAGTGCATGCAAAGGAGATATTACTGGATCTTGTCGTCTCAAAGGTTGATTAAGATGGCTAAAATAATTCCTCCAAGCACTGACCTCCTTTTCTAGTTTCTTATTCTTTTCCATTTCTTCTTTGAGTTTGTCGTTAAGTGTTCTCACTGAATCAACTGCTTCTTCCATAGCCTGCTTAGAGGTAAGTGGGCCAAGATCAACTGTATCTAGATCATATTCTTTTTCTAGAATCTCATCCTCATACTTGTCTACCAATGGTGTAGCTATCTGCACCGTTCGAGATCCTGCTTCATCTCTAATTACTTTTGACATCTTGGTGGCCTTCTTCTTTTTGAACTCTTCATGAGAAATTCCTATGAGACTTTCCAAGTCAAACACTTGTTCTTCCTCTTCGACCACAACTACCTTTGTTAGCCTTTCTTTTAGCTAATCTGGAATGGAAGACCTCCTTTCCCTCACTTGTATTTCTTTAGGTAGAGGTCTATCTTCTCTGAAAGGAGATGTTGCTTCATCATCATTCTTTTCTTCTTGTTGTTCATTAGCACCAACATGAAGAGATTGACTAGATGAATGCTGAGGTGCCTGTCCTTTACCTCGATTATCATTCTGCACCATGGATTCCATAGACTCATCAATTTCATACACTATCTACCTTTGATCTTCTCCTTGACTTGCTTCCTTTTCAGGCCTAGAAGATGTACTTGGTGGACGATTAGGATTCACCTTTTGTTTCTTCTTGGAAGGTTCTCTCTTCTCAGGTCCTCCTTTTCTCTTTGAACCCTTGAAATGAGAAGTATTCTCACTCACACTTGCCTCTCCTTCTTCTTTGTGTTCATTGTTGTCAAGTAAGATGATCCAATAACTACAAATTCTACAAGCTGCATTAATGAGGAGAAAGCCTTAGCTGCTAAAGTTGAAGAGAAAGATGAATGGGTAATTGACAGCGGTTATATTCATCACATGACAGGTGATAACAGTAAGTTTGTGAATATGGAAAAGTATGATGGTGTTGTGGTAAGATTTGGAGATAACAAAACTTGTGTAATCCATCGTAGAGGTTCTATTTCTCTTGATGGTAAGAATAATACTGATGATGTCTTATATGTTTAAGATTTAATGCATAATATTTTGAGTGTTGGTTAGATGGTTGATAAGGGATATAACTTGCAATTCAAGAATGACAAATCTAAGATCTTGAGTGGCTCTAGAGTTAAGATTACATTAGGTACAAAGACTAAAGGTAATATTTTTCACTTGAATGTTGGTTGTAAAAGTTATTTGATTGCTCAGATTGATAAACGTTGGTTATGGCATAGAAGGATGTGTCATGTGAGCTTTGATTGTAAGGTTAAGATAAGGTTTTTTCAAGCAGTAAGAGAACTACCTAAGTTGGTGAAGCTTTCTAGTCCGATATGTAAGGAATGTCAATTAGGGAAGCAAACAAGAATTACTTATCAGAGAAAATAGTATAATTCTAATGGATTGTTGGATCTTGTGCATACTGATTTTTGTGGTCCTTCTAGAGTGAGAAGCTTGTAGGGTAACAGGTACTTTATATTTTTGATTGATGACTATTCAAGGATGATGTGGATTACCTTCTTAAGGGAGAAGTCTGAAGCATTGGAGAAGTTCAATATTTTTAAAGCTATGGTTGAGACTAAGACTGGATTGATGTTTAAATGTCTGAGATCAAATAAAGGTGGAGAATTCACTTCTAGTGAGTTTAATGCATACTATGAAGAGCATGGAGTTAAGAGACAGTTATCTACTCCTAGAATACCTCAACAAAATGGTGTTATGGAAAGGTGTCACGAATCCTATTTTCTAATAATGTGCAATTTAAAGATTTAATGTGATTTTGAAATTAAAATAGATTAGATCATTCATAATCTAGTGTGAGGAAATATAGTATGCTTTTTACTCCTGCAATTGATATGAAATTCGACATTTAATATTCTTTTGGGTTTGTCAATACTAATAAACTTTTGAGTGCAAGTAATGCAGGATTGGGTGAAGGAGGTTGAAGGTGAGAACATGAATCAGGTAGAATTGCTTTTAACTAAATGACTTCGATGGAAAAAGGGAATCTCACACACCACATTTGCATATACATTTATCTTTGCATTTATGAATGAAATATTATGTTAAATTCAACCATATAGAATCAAAAATTTATTAATGATTGAATTATATAGTGATTCTATGATTTCATTTGCTTGTGTGAAATAATCAAAGTATGTTTGGTTTTCGGAATTTCATTTTAGTCGTACGAATTAGGACTCTATACAAACTTTTATATTCAAAAGATAATATAGTTCACATTTAATTTATGTGATTATTTCTATATGATTTATATTGAATATTTTAGTATGATTAATTAGTCATTAAATAAATTGAATTATATGACTTAGTATGTAAAATGATTAAACGTTGAATGGTAGACAACTTGAATGTATCGATTACACATATACGTATATATATTTAGGTGAAATTGTAAATTTAATCAATACGAAAACTATCGTAAGCTATAAAATGATTATTCATCAAACATATTATAAATATTAGCAAATATTAAATTATGAATATATAATATGAACATTAAATGTTTAAGTTTAATATTTATATAAAGTCACATGTTAAATTATAAAGGTGGTGGGTTAGTGTTATTTTGAAAAGCGACTATGTCGCATGAACGAAGGAAGACCGATTAGACTCCAGTCGACAAATGCATAACAACTAAACATGGAGTTAAAAACAACGACTATTATGAGTCGACTTTCATGGCACAAAACAAATATATTAGCTACACGTAGAAGATAGAGGTTTTAATGCAGAACTTAAAGGATTTTAACATGGAGTTTGATATCATGCTAACGTTGGAACTGAAAACCAAGATTTTATTTAACAAAAACTAATGATTAAATGCAAGAACTGGATGTTTTAATGTGGAAACTTAGCATGCAGAGGAGATAGACCCTGGTTGACGTTAGAGAATGCTTAGATTGGTAGAGTTAAATGCAAAATTTAGAGTTCCAACATGGGTGTAAAAGCAAGCAAATAGTTTACAACAAAAAAATAGGGAATGTGGCCTTGCATGGAGCGATAGAACTACCTTAGCACATGTTGAAAACTGCAGTTACTTTCTCCATCCCATGCAGCACATGTGAAACTACAGTTTTACCTCCCCATTCCATGCAGCAAGAAAAAAAATGACTGTAGTGGTGGCATTAACAAAGCAAAACGTGTGAAGAACTGGCAGGAATAACAAGAAAAATGTTGAATGCAATTAAGTAAGAGTTTGTTACATCTTTCCAACTCTCCATTCAACCGATAAAGACTGCACAATAACAGTAGAACTATGACAAAAGATGCCATATCTCCTAGACGTGGCAGAATAAAAGGAAATAAAGGTAAAAGATTTGTAAATAACTACTATCACCGAGCCCTTAATAAAGGAGTAAATTTAGGGAAAAAGTGAATAAATAGAGATGGAGGACGAGAGGAAAAGACACACATTCCTTCATTCATTTTCACAAGGAGGGAAGAGCGATAAATTCTTGAAGGGAAGGTTAAAATAGAAGAGAGGAGAAGATATTTGGATATTATCGTAGAGATTTAGAGATAGAGATAGTTTGATATAGAGATAAGAATAGTTAGAGAGAGAGAGACTTGCGATCAAGGCGTGGAATTATTTGACGAAAGAGCGTCAAGGTCGAAATCTTACAAACCACTCTAAGTGTTCAAGAGGTTAGAATTGTTTGTTTATGTTTATTTTATTTGTTATATTTGGAATAAAATGTATAGAAATGGAAGTTTAGATAATAGGTACGTACGTCCAAATGGGTAGCAATTATTATTATTTTATTTGAAATGCTTTGTAAACCATTGTGGAATAGAAGAAAAGAATTTAGAGAAAAGATGTTAATATCGTATTTTGCCCAAAAATAATTAGTTCTAATTCTATTTTAAGAATGTGTTTGCATACTTTTGGTTATATATGAGATTAATTTCATACATGTATAACACCTTCTTTTGCATGTACCTTATTTATTCGAAAGATTGATTTTAAGATTATTGCTTATGAAAGTTTATCGTTTTCTAAAATATGAAAGATTGTCTTCGATAGATATATTAGACAAGTAATGATTAGTAAGCAAAAATGATATCTCTATTTTTGTTTTAAAAGAAAGATTGTATTCTCAATGGAATTTGTGTTTGAGGAAATCAAGCTAGGGTTAAGCTTGAGTTAGAAAATTTACCTTTCGGGACAGGTGCCGAATGTGGATGTTTTTAGTGAGAATAGTTGCTTTTTCCAACTATTATTTTGCTGTGCATGGCATATACTCGGCCGAGTTATTGTTTGAATTATTCGTAGAAAATGATGGAAATTCCTTATTTATGCTCTCTACCACATCCTAGTATGGTAGCGAATGCTTGTTTCTTAGAATGAAGTAGAAAAATGAAAATGCATATATTATCTAGGCATGCACCAGATTCCCTCTTGCTTTCGAATTCTTTGGTTAAACCAATTCGTGCAGGGTCGGGTATTCTTGATTGACCAAGAATTCCGGGGAAGCGTAAGCTTCAAGGTTGGGTGGAAAAAGCACCTGATTCTTGTTCTTGTCTGTGTTCAAAGGACAGAAGGAAGCGACTCAGACTAAAGATCAACGGATGCATCTTCTTGTATATTCTTAAGGCAATTTGGAAGCCTAAGTAGGAAATAAGAACTTCTTAGTATGAAATTGTATTATTCATTTGCATTATAATGATATATCTATGAATGCTTTTATATCCATATTCGATGTTTGTTTATATCTTGTATAAAATATGCTTAGAGATTGAAATTTAAGTTTATTTATGAATAAAGAGTAGTTTAGGTTTAGAATTCACTTCCAGTGAGTTTAATGCAAACTGTGAAGAGCATAGAGTTAAGAGACAGTTATCTACTCCTAGAATACCTCAACAATATGGTGTTATGGAAAGGAAGAATAGATCAATTAGAGAAGTTGTTAGAACCATGATTTTTGAAGGAAATGTGTCGCATGTGTATTGGAGAGAAGCTACGAGTACTACAGTATACAGTCTTAACCGAGTAAATATCAAAGGTGATACTGATAAGACTACTCATCTAGAACTTTGTTCCCCTTCATATGCTCTTTTCTAGCATATTCAATGAATCTGGACGTGATCACCTCAATCTCAACAATGGGAATCTTAAGGAGATTCTTCATCCATTCTTCCAAGTGAAGGACTTGATCAAAGGCAGTGAGAAGAGTTGACTCCCATCCAAGCTCTATCTCTTTTGTTTTCTCAATCAGGAACATAGTAGAATGCATCTAATTTCACTGCTCTTCGGTGACTATGTTCTTCTCTTGATTTTCAAATCATTAAGGGGATAGATACTATCAGTAAGATACATATCAATGCCTCCAACAATGAATGAACTCTTAAACAATCTCAATGTTTCTAGTTGACCACACAAGGCGTTCTTACAATCAGTAAGGAGCTAGTGGTTTGGAATATGAGTCTTATCAAAGATCAAGCAGAACATTCGTCCTTCAAACTCAAAACTTAAATGCTATCTCTACTAAGAGTTATTCAAGAAGATAAACAACCATGAAAATAGCCACAAGGATTGCAATAAAACACCATAACTTAAGGGGAACACTGTCACCGAAGAGCAGCAAAATTAGATGCATTCTACTATGTTCCTGATTGAGAAAACAAAAGAGATAGAGTTTGGATGGGAGTCGACTCTTCTCACTGCCTTTGATCAAGTCCTTCACTTGGAAGAATGGATGAAGAATCTCCCTGATATTCTCATTGCTGAGATTGAGGTGATCACGTTCAGATTCAGTGAATATGCTAGAAAATAGCATAGAAAGGGGAACAAAGTTCTAGATGAGAAATAGTCTTATCAGTATCACCTTTGATATTTACTCGGTTAAGACTGTATACTGTAGTACTCATAGCTTCTCTCAAATACACATGCGACACATTTCCTTCAAAAATCATGGTTTTAACAACTTCTTGAATTGATCTATTCTTCCTTTCCATAACACCATTTTGTTGAGCTATTCTAGGAGTAGATAACTGTCTCTTAACTCCATGGTCTTCATAGTTTGCATTAAACTCACTAGAAGTGAATTCTCCACCTATATCTACCAGAAGAGATCCTATTAGGAATCTCAATCTCTGTTAGGAGATAAGTCCGATTAAAGACTACCTTGTGAGAGGATTTCAGATCCACAGTTGTGAACCACCTTGTTAGAGGATTTACAAAGGCTCTGCTAAGCCTACCCAGTTAAGGGTTTCAAACTTGCCGAAGATGTGAGTAATCAACAAGTGAGTGATCTAAATATTTACACAATATGCTTGGTTAGATCCTTGATAGCTTATTAATGCATTTTAGCATTACTTCAGTCTTTAGTAAATCCACACTTTGTTACAGCACACAAAATTTTTCTGCTCTGTTAAGATCGCACATACAAGAACTCATCAACCATAAAAAACCCTAACAACTACACACACTAAAAACCCTAGACATGATGTCCTTAAATGGAATTTGATTTCATGTCGGTCCAATATGATTACATTGCAAGTTCCTAGGTTCATTGTATCTAGACACATTTGGTAACATGGCACAAAATCACCATCAAAGTGTCGATGGATGGTAACTTATCACAAAAATATACTGGTTGGTAACTCATCACAGAGTATTACCAGTTTATACAACTTTACCGGTTACTAGTTGGTAACTCAGAGTAATACCGGTTCAATTATAAAACAAATTACCGGTTGACAAAAATGAAGATTGGGAAAATGATAACTGTCGCTTCTAGTTCCTTTGCTCCGCTCCGCTTGAGATCCTCAAACCACTTGAGCTCTTCATGCCGCTTGGGTCTTCATACCGCTTGAGATCAGTAAACACTTTCTGCATAACACCGGTAGTGTAAAGATTACAACATAATACCAGTTTGGAACAAATACTGGTTGAGCATAATTCATACATTCAAAAAGTGATCTCATAGCAAGTGTGTGTCCATAAATGACAATCACAACATAATCATCAAAAATGCCAACAAGAACTAGTATAAGGAATGTTTCTATGATGGTATTGTGGTAAGATTTGGAGATAACAAAACTTATGTAATCTGTCGTAGAGGTTCTATTTCTCTTGATGGTAAGAATAATACTGATGATGTCTTATATGTTTAAGGTTTAATACATAATATTTTGAGTGTTGGTTAGATGGTTGATAAGAGATATAACTTGCAATTCAAGAATGACAAATATAAGATCTTGAGTGGCTCTAGAACTAAGATTACATTAGGTACAAAGACTAAAGGTAATATATTTCACTTGAATGTTGGTTGTAAAAGTTCTTTGATTGCTTAGATTGATAAACATTGGTTATGGCATAGAAGGATGTGTTATGTGAACTTTGATTGTATGGTTAAGATTATTTTTTTCCCAGCAGTAAGAGAACTACCTGAAATCCTCTCAGTGAGGGGATCTATTTTGGTAGTCTTTAATCGGACTTACCATTTGCAGAGACTTCACACATTCCTGAGGTAGATAGGATCAATCCCTTTCATGCAAGATCCTTCACTCGCACGAGGCTGACATGGCAACACGATCTAATCTCTATCATAATGCTAACTCATCGCATAATATCATCGGTTGAGTCACACATGATCAAGACACTCTAACCGGAAACCCTGAGGCTAAGACTACCAACCGGTAGTTATGCCATATGAACCCTAGATACAAAAAATTCCTTATATCGGTTCCTGTTGGCATTTTTGATGATTATGTTGTGATTGTCATTGATGGACACACACTTGCTATGAGATCACTTTTTAAATGTATGAATTATGGTCAACCGGTATTTGTTCCAAACCGGTATTATGTTGTAGTCTTTAGACTATCGATGTTATGCAGAAAGTGTTTACCGATCTCAAGCGGTATGAAGACCCAAGCGGCATGAAGAGCTCAAGTGGTTTGAGGATCTCAAGCAGAGCGGAGCAAAAGAACTAGAAGCAGTAGTTATCATTTTCCTAGTCTTTATTTTTGTCAATCGGTAATCTATTTTATAATTGAATCGATATTACTCTGAGTTACCAGCTGGTAACCGGTAAAGTTGTATAAACTGGTAATACTTTGTGATGAGTTACCAACTGGTATATTTTTGTGATAAGTTACCATCCACCGACACTTTGACGGTGATTTTGTGCCATGTTACCAAATGTGTCTAGATACAATGAACCTAGGAACTTGCAATGTAATCCTATTGGACCGACATGAAATCAGATTCCTTTTAAGGACATCATGTCTAGGGTTTTTAGTGTGTGTAGTTGTTGGGGTTTTTGATGGTTGATGAGTTCTTGTATGTGCGATCTTAACAGAGAAGAAAAAGTTTGTGTGCTGTAACAGAGTGTGGATTTACTGAAGACTGAAGTAATGCTAAAATGCATTAATGAGTTATCAAGGATCTAACCAAGCATATTGTGCAAATATTTAGATCACTCATTTGTTCATTACTCACATCTTCGGCAAGTCTGAAACCCTTAACCGGGTAGGCTTAGCAGAGCCTTTGTAAATCCTCTAACAAGGTGGTTCACAACTGTGGATCTGAAATCCTCTCACAAGGTAGTCTTTAATCGGACTTATCTCCTAACAGAGATTGAGATTCCTAACAGGATTTGTTCTGGTAAAGAACATTGTATGACCTTAATCAGTCTGGTTACTATTCTGCAGATAGTTACTTGTGAGTTTCATCTCACCGTGGTTTTTCCCATTTGGGTTTCCACATCAAAATCTCATGTTATGGTGATTGTGCTTCTGTTGGTGAATGCCTTACTTGTTGTTTGGTTTGCATTTGTGTTAACCGGTTTGTTAGTTAAACTGTTTTACCAGTTTACTGCTAGACTAATAAAGTGTTTGAGTTCAGTATTTTTTGGTATGCTAATTCACCCCCCCTCTTAGTATTCATTAATTGGTATCAAAGCCAACCTTTCTATAAGTCTAACCACTTGGAAAGAGATATGGGGGAATACACTGTGAGGGAACTTACGCGTCGGCTCACTCAGACTAAGCAAGCCTATGATGAACTTAAAGTCAAATATAAGGCCTCTCAGGAAAAAAGAAGAGAGCATGTTGAAAACTGATGGAGCTAACTGAAAACAGTTCTTCTGACGAAGTAGACATGGAAGCCCTAGTTCAAGAAGTTGAAAAACTGAATGAGTCCAATGCCAACCTAAGAAGGGAACTTGAAGGACTAACTATTAGAATGTGTCAAGAGCTTGAGAACCGAAGGAAAGCTGAAGATCTAGTAAAAGAAAAAGATCATGAGATCTCCAAACTGAAGCAAGAGATCAGTGCACTTACCACTCATCTTCATGAAAATAAAATGGAACAGGAAGAAATGCAAGGTGAACTACACATGGTTGTTTCTGAGAATGCAACCTTAAAGGAATCCAATGTTGTTATTACCAAAGAACTTACTAAGTCAAAGAAAATACTTGCCAAATTTAATAAGAGCACTGTCAAGCTAGAGAAGAAGCTTGAATCAGCTAAATCGGTAAAGAATACCAATGGACTTGGTTTCTCTGATTATGAGGAAGGTGAGACCTTTGGAACAAAAGATGGAGCATCAAAGAAACAACCGACACCAAAGGATTAATGTAAGCAAAAGTTCAAACCTATTTTCTTTAATTATCTCAAGCAAGGACACACTGCTAATGTATGTAGAAGTAAGGCTTACAATAATTTTTCTTATTTTCTAAATGATAAGCCTAGACCCAATAGATTCAATGGTAATTGTTATGCATGCAACGAGTTTGGGCATAGAACATTTGAATGCAGGTCTGACATGCACAACACCAGAAGGTATCCTCAAAGGAGTCAACAAGTTTTTTCTGAACCCTCTGGGAACCGGAACCCAAACCGGTTTAATACCTATAATCATCAGTCTGGAAGCGGTGGCTATCAAGCGGCAACTAGATGGAGAGAAACCTGTTTGATTTGTCATGGTCATGGTCAGACTGCTACAACATGCAGAAGGAAGAATGGAAACATGAATAATGGACCTTGGAGATCACCTGGAACGATTTGCTATCATTGCAACAAACCGGGTCATACAACAAGATTCTACAGAACAAGAAAGAATATATCAGATGATATACCGGTCACTTCGGAAGGAAAGATTGATGTTGAAACTGTTCAAGCAGATATGAAGAAAACCTAGAAGAAGAAGCCAGAAAAAGTGATTCAAGAAGAGCCGAATTCTGCACCTAGTGTGGAAGTCACTGAACCAGTAAACTAAGCATCAGAAAAACTTAGGGGGAGCAAACGGTGAAATGTTTTGAAACCCCAGTTTACACTAGTAAAAGACCTTAACTGGTATGTGATACCTGTCAATTGGTAGAAGACCAGAAATGGTAAAAGGCAAATTAGGGTTTACACCCTAATAGTGGAGCATTTATTATGGTAGGTGAAGAACCTGTTTAAAAGGTTTTTCAAGTCATTTTTCACTTATCAGTTCTCGAGCAAAGAAGTTTTTAAGCACTGAGTGAAGAAAAGTGATTTGGATTGCGATTTGAAGAATTTTTCAAGACCTTGAAGAAGAATCAGAAGCTAACATCTGTTGTTCAAGTCTAGAACACAAAGCAGTATTTTAGCAACTGAAGGAGTGTGTGGCAAAGTATAATTTGCGAGCCCTAAATTTTGATTTACGAAGGTATTTTTCAAATTTCTCTGATTATCATGGCTTCTGCATCACACTCTAGATCTAGTGCACCCGTTGATTCAGTAGACTTCATTCAACGGAAGGCAATATATAATGCCCTATCTCAATACCCGTTGGTGTCATGGTTGAGGAAGGCATTTCCGATTACATTGACTATAAAATTGAAGAACTAGGATCTCTGATGATCCATTCTCAGTTGAGTTTGTTCTGCGGGAAGGACAAGAAGATTAAATAAGAATTTAGCATCCTGGAAAAGAAGAAGCTTCACAGTGCATTCTATTTCCTTGAAGAGTTTTTAGATGATCACATCCACATCATTCTGAGTAGAGTGCATAGTGATAAAATGTACTCAGAGTGGACGCATCACATCACACCAGAAGCGATTCATGTCGTCACTGGTTTCTATAACGTTGGTGAAGTGTCAGCCCTAAGGAAGATCAGCAAGATGGAAATGACCAAGCTCACCGGTTCTGTGAGTGACCAATGGGGAATGACCATCAATCCCATCAAGGACGATCTGATCAAATATACCTGCATGATAATAGGTTACCGAACATTTTATGCTAGCAAGATCAACTCTGTTTCTACTACAGTGGTAAATGTTGTCTACAAGATGGTCATGGAAGATGCATCATTTGACTTATGCACCTGTATGCAAAGGCAACTTTTGGTGAACCTAAAGTTGATTAAACAAGACAATGCCTTGAGATTTAAGTTTGGACAACTGTTGGTTGGGTTGTTCTTCTACTTCCAAGGTTACTTCCTAGGAGTCGGAGATATTCAGTGGTTTGCGGACCAACTGATTACAAAGCAAAACAAGGAAAGCCTTCAAGCGGTTGGAATCAGTTATCCAGAAGTTCTGAACAAATACTTTGATGAGTTCAGATGCAAAATGAGCCAAAGAGTGAGAATATCATGTGGTATTGTCAAGAAATATGAAGATGACATCTGCTTCACCATCAAAGTTGATGAGTGCATAATGGAGGCGGTTGAGCCTAGACAGGAAGAAGTGGAACCCATGGGATATGAGGTAATGTATGACATGCTAGATGGGTATGCCTCTACCCTACTCACCTCGCCTCTTGATCCAAAGGAAAAGAGAACCGACACCTATTTGGAAAGGGTTACACTAGTTGAAGAACCTTCAGTAAAGAAGGGAAAGGCAGTGCCTTCAACATCGGCACCAGTTACTGCAGCTAGTCCCAAAGTGATCAAGTGGTCACTAGCAAAGAAGAAACCGAAAGTTGCACCCGCCAAAGTCTTTTAGAGAAAGCGGAAGACAAAAGACAACACACCGGACTCAAAGGACACTATGTCTGAAGAACAACCTAAGAAGACTAGGCAAATGAGGAAGAAGACAAAGGCAACTAGCAATGAACCGGCAACATCTGCACCGGTAAATATTCATGTTTCCTCCTATAAACCTTTGTCACATTGTTAAAGGACTATCAAGAATCTTAGAAGAAAAATTCTTAGTGATTTAAAAGAATATTTTGATGATTTCAATGACAATAAGAAAGAGGAAGTGGAATAGGAAGTCATTCAATACTTATGTATTAATGACCGGTCACCCTTAGAAATTAGATCTGAGGTACCTGATTCTTTGTATAATTCTTTAGATAACAAATGGCGCATTGCCATAGACAAGGAATAGGAAATAAGAGAGGAAGTGTTTGCACAATACTTTCCTGATGTGTCTAATTCAGAACTTTATGAAGTTTTGGACAAATACAAAGGACAATTCTTTATGTGAAGAAGGAGACTCCTGTTGCTAGAAGGAAAAGTTCATGAAGTGGCGAAAGATACCCACTTCCTTTCTCAATCTGCTCTAAGGTTGCACCAAGTGGCAGAAGCCAACAAGAAAGCTGAGCAAGAACCGGAAATCAATCAACCGGATGAAGTGTATGACAGTGAAGGAGTACTGATCACTGATCAAATGGAACCCATTGATGTTGATGCCTTGAATGGTGAAGATGTTACTCTGGGTACACCAACAGAAGCGATAGGACAGGAAAAATAGGCAGAGGAAGAGAAGAAGCAACAGGAAGAAGAAAAGAAGAAACAGGCAGATGAAGAGGAAAAGAGAAAAGAAGAAGAAAAGAGGAAACAGGAAGAGGACAGGAGAAAAGAAGAGGAAAATAAGAGACAAGAGAAGGAAGAGGAAAAGAAATGAAAGGAAGACAGAAAGAGACAAGAGGAAGAGAAGAAGAAGAAGGAAGCGGAGAAGGAAGAAGAAAAGAAACAAGCAGAGGAGAAGAGAAAGGAAGAGGAGAAGAGGAAGCAAGAAGAGGATAAGAGAAAAGAAGAGGAGAAGAAGAAGAAGGATGAAGACGAAGAGAAGCAGAAAGAAGAAGAAGAGAAATGAAAAACAGAGGAAGAGGAGAAAAAGAAGGTAGGTGAAGACAAGCGAAGAGAAAAAGAGAAGGAGGAAGCAACACAGAGCACTCAAGTGGAGACTCCAAAGGCAACCAGTAGTCAAGCCAGGCCGACTGACATTACCAGTTCCATTGATCTCCATTCTACAAATAAATCGGAGCTGTTGCAAAGCATTAAGATTGCTCAAGAATGCCTGGAGGTAATAAGGAGCAAGAAGGGGCAAGATGTGATCCAAGCTGCGGTGGACACTCTTACTGGTCTGATACCCGGTACCAACCTCCCTAGTATCGATTCCTCTCAGGCCCAACTGAAACTCTTATGCACAATTGTGGAGGACCAGGTACAAAGCCTGGAAGAGGTTGCTGAAGCAAATGCCAAGAAGGAGCATCAAAAGGTTTTGAACACTGCCTTGGTGAAAAATTTACATGAGCTTCGGTCCGATCTGTAGAAGGCACAGAAGGACATTAGAGATGCAATGGATAAGGGGAAATTACTGCTCAGTAAGATATGTCAACCCCATCTATTCTATGATGATGTGCTTGCTCAAAAAGACAAACTGCAATTTGACATGCAGTCATTCATAAGCACTTTCAAGATGCCCTATGATTCCTTCACCACATATGGGCAAACCGCTCACTGGTTTCATCTCCAGTCTATAAAAATAGAGGCAGAGATAAGCAACTGGACACGAAATTTGCAGGAACTTCAACTAGTCCTACTGCCAAGACTGAAAATTCTTCAGAAATACTATCTCAATCTGGATGCCCTAACGATCACTCAAGAGATGAGTACCTTGGATGCCATGGAAGAATAGGTCTATCAGATGCAAACGGAGAATGAGGTTTCTACCTCATTGCTTGAGTCATGGTCCTTATCCATGAAGCAAATTATGCAGGACTTTAAATTTGTTTTTGACAAGTTTCACTCTTTATTGTCATAAACACTATTTCAGCTAATAGAAACAGGGGTTTTTCAGCTATATTTTGTCATTGTTGGCAAAGGGGGAGAAGTATTCTGGTATTGAAAATTTTGATTCATGCTATGTATACTTTCTTGTTTGTCTGTGTAAGGGAGTAGTATACATTGTATTTTCTGCAAAGGGATAGTGTATATGCTTAGGGGGAGTATTTTTTATTATGGCATATTTTTTTTGTAAAACACTTAGATGTCAAATTTTTCCTAAGTGTTGCCATCAATGCCAAAGGGGGAGATTGTTGGCATTTTTGATGATTATGTTGTGATTGTCATTCATGGACACACACTTGCTATGAGATCACTTTTTGAATGTATGAATTATGCTTAGCCAGTATTTGTTCCAAACCGGTATTATCTTGTAGTCTTTAGACTATCGGTGTTATGCAGAAAGTGTTTACTGATCTCAAGCAGTATGAAGACCCAAACGACATGAAGAGCTCAAGCGGTTTGAGGATTTCAAGTGGATCGGAGCAAAGGAACTAGAAGCGACAGTTATCATTTTCCCAGTCTTCATTTTTGTAAACCGGTAATCTATTTTATAATTGAACTGGTATTACTTTGAGTTACCAACCGGTAACCAGTAAAGTTGTATAAACCGGTAATACTCTGTGATGAGTTACCAACCAGTATATTTTTGTGATAAGTTACCATCCACCGACACTTTGACGGTAATTTTGTGTCATGTTACCAAATGTGTCTAGATACAATAAACCTAGGAACTCGCAATGTAATCCTATTGGAACATGAAATCAGATTCCTTTTAAGGACATCATGTCTAGGGTTTTTAGTGTGTGTAGCTGTTAGGGTTTTTGATGGTTGATGAGTTCTTGTATGTGCGATCTTAACAGAGAAGAAAAAGTTTGTGTGTTGTAATAGAGTGTGGATTTACTAAAGACTGAAGTAATGCTAAAATGTATTAATGAGCTATGAAGGATCTAACCAAGCATATTGTGCAAATATTTAGATCACTCACTTGTTGATTACTCACATCTTCGGTAAGTCTGAAACCCTTAACCAGGTAGGCTTAGCAGAGCCTTTGTAAATCCTCTAACAAGGTGGTTCACAACTATGGATCTGAAATCCTCTCACAAGGTAGTCTTTAATTGCACTTATCTCCTAACAGAGATTGAGATTCCTAACAGGATCTATTCTAGTAAAGAACATTGTATGACCTTAATCAGTCTAACCTTAACCGGTCTGGTTACTATTCTGTAGATAGTTACTTGTGAGTTTCATCTCACCGTGGTTTTTCCCATTTGAGTTTCCACGTCAAAATCTCTTGTGTTATGGTGATTGTGCTTTTGTGGGTGAATGCCTTACTTGGTGTTTGGTTTGCATTTGTGTTAACCGGTTTGTTAGTTAAACTGTTTTACCGGTTTACTGCTAGACTGATAAAGTGTTTGAGTTCAGTATTTTTTAGTATACTAATGACCAAACCATAACTCATAAGGAGTCTTATCAGTCTCACCTTTAATATTTACTCGGTTAAGACTGTATATTGTAGTACTCGTATCTTCTCTCCAATACACATGCAACGCATTTCCTTCAAAAATCATGGTTCTAACAACTTCTTGAATTGATCTATTCTTCCTTTCCATAACACCATTTTGTTGAGGTATTCTAGGAGTAGATAATTGTCTCCTAACTCCATTCTCTTCACAGTATGCATTAAACTCACTGGAAGTGAATTCTCCACCTCTATTTGATCTCAGACATTTAAACATCAATCCAGTCTCAGTCTCAACCATAACTTTAAAATTATTGAACTTCTCCAATGCTTCAGACTTCTCCCTTAAGAAGGTACTCCACATAATCCTTGAATAGTCATCAATCAAAAATATAAAGTACTTGTTACCCTACAAGCTTCTCACTCTAGAAGGACCATAGAAATTAGTATGCACAAGATCCAACAATCCATTAGAATTATACTATTTTCTCTTATAAGTAATTCTTGTTTGCTTCCCTAATTGACATTCCTTACATACTCGATTAGAAGGCTTCACCAACTTATCTAGCTCTCTTGCTGCTTGAAAAAAACTTACCTTAACCATACAATCAAAGTTCACATGACACATCCTTCTATGCCATAACCAACGTTTATCAATCTGAGCAATCAAATAACTTTTACAACCAACATTCAAGTGAAATATATTACCTTTAGTCTTTGTACCTAATGTAATCTTAGTTCTAGAGCCACTCAAGATCTTAGATTTGTCATTCTTGAATTGCAAGTTATATCCCTTATCAACCATCTAACCAACACTCAAAATATTATGCATTAAACCTTAAACATATAAGACATCATCCGTATTATTCTTACCATCAAGAGAATTAGAACCTCTACGACGGATTACACAAGTTTTGTTATCTCCAAATCTTACCACAACACCATCATACTTTTCCATATTCACAAACTTACTCTTATCACCTGTCGTGTGATGAATGTAATCACTGTCAATTACCCATTCATCTTTCTCTTCAACTTTAGTAGCTAAGGCTTTCTCCTCATTAATGCAACTTATAGAATTTGTAGTTATCGGATCATCTTCCTTGACAGCAATGAACACAAATTCATCTCTTGAATTTCCTTTATCAGAGTCATCGTCTATCACACCTTCATAAAAAACATAGTAACACTTCTTCTGATATATAGGTTTATAAGGCATAAATGGCTTCCTAGGATTTTTATCTCTTTCTAGACACCTTGATGCAAAATATCCTATTTTATTACATGAAAAAAAATTAAGGGCCAACTTTCTTTCTTATTGACACCTTTAGGAAATATTATGGCAATAAGTGTTGCATGCTTCTCAAACTCTCTTTCTTCATCTTCCATCTCTTTCATCTCTTTCTCATATCTAGATACTCTAGTAGAACTTTCTCCTCAATCATATCTCTATTTCCCAGATATAGCAGCTTTGAATGTAGATTCAATTTTAAGAAGAGAACTTCACCAAACTCACTCAACTCAAAAGTAGCAAGTTTACTAACCAACGTATCTCTTCTCACATTTATCATAGTTTGCATCTCATCAATAGCAGTAGCTTTATGTTTGTAAGGAGGAAAGGATCTCAACACTCTAGTAACAATCTCAAATTCCTCAAGAACTCCACCGATACATCTGATTCCTCACACAAGCTCATTCACTTTCTATACAAAATAAGTAATGTTCTCATCTTCACTCATCTTTAGGTTCTCATATTTACCCTTCAATCTTTGCAACTTAGAAACTTTCACATGACTATCACCTTCATACAAGATCTCCCATTTATTCCAAGTCTTATGAGCAGTCTCTAAATCCATCACATTAGTCATCTTAGAATTAGTCAAGGCACTCAACAATGCTTCATCGGCTCTAATATTGTATTTTACTTCCTTTATCTCATTCGGAGTAGTAGGACCATTTTGAAGAACATCATATAAATTCTTAGTAATCTTTCGATACTTTTCTCCAATGTATCTCAAATGACATTGCATTTGGCTCTTCCAGAGAGTGTAGTTTGTTCCATCAAATCTCAGACTATCCTTCTTGAAAGCAAAGGTTGTCACCCTAGATCTCCTCAAGTGGTCAATATTCTTCTGGAGGATCTAGCTCTGATACCAAATATTGTTAGCAACACAACAAACTGAGGGGGGGGGGCTGAATCAATTTGCACACAAACTTTGTGCAACTTAAACCACAAATCAGATTTGATAATCAACCATTAAAGCATGAAACAAATCCACATTAATAACACACATAACACCAATATTTTTTATGTGGAAAATCCAGTTAAGGGGAAAACCATCATGGGAACCCACCTAGAATGAGATAATACCCTTTTAGGAGTAAATGAAATATTACAATGGCAAATGCACATGCATTCAGGCACATTGCCTAGAACTCATTGCTCAAAATACAAAACTCAGAAAGGCTACAACCTTTACAGAAGGTTCACTACCTTAGAAGAAGTCTCATTGACTTACAAAAGCATTTAGATTACATCTGGAGAATCATGAACTAATGAAATAACATCTTCACATGCCTGAGTACAGTTCTGGTTAAGCTCAATATCAAATCTACTCCACAACACTTCTCACAAATTTGCACTTCTTCTCATAATATCAGTGCTACTAAATGATTAGTCCAATATTCACACATAGCATTTTCTCTCTCAATGATTATTACATACATTTATATAATTCATCAACCTCTATTTCAAGGTCGGCTCACCTCACGTTACATATTACAAAAATATAATCACACACGCTACAATAATGCATGTGGACCAAAACAATGTCGGCTAAGAAATGGTTTGGACCTAAACAACCATCGTAAATATGAAACACCTCCAAGGATTTTTCCTCGATCATCCACAACATGCTATATCATCGTGAATGTCGCATAGCACAAAGAACATCACCGAACAAGGAAAATATTCAATAACGTGCACAATAATCAATGAGGACCACCAATATGAATAGCACATGATCCAAGAACATCCATATGTTGGCATTAACAATGAAGAAAAATGAGAGGGGGGTGAATCAGTTTTCACCGGATTAACAAACTTAACCACAAATACAAATCTGATAAATTACTACAACAACAATAGAGATAAGAAAATTAATGGTACAAAACACAACACCAAGATTTTGATGTGGAAAACCCAGTTAAGTGAAAAACCATGGTGGGAACCTACCCACAATAAGACAATACTCTACAGTAGTATGTGAAAATAATTACAATGGGGAATGCACCAACATTCAAGCACACTTCCTAGAGCTCACTGCTCAAGATACAATAACCCAAAAGGCTACAACTGTCAGGGAAATATCGCTGACTTACAACAACATTCAGACTACAATCCGAATGGAATGACCTGCAATAATAACATCTACTAATGCCTGATGACAGTTTCGATTGAGCACATTTGTCTATGCTATACCAATCTCTGCTCAATACACCACACCAAAATATGAATCCTTTTGTTTGCACATAAACCACCCTTTGATAATGAAAACACAACTCCAACACATAAATTACATGTCTATATCACCTATTTATACAATTCATCGACCTTGATAACAAGGTTGGCCAAACCCTCAACTCGCAATTATAAAATTGCATCACACGATACAAAGATTGACTACTGGACCAATATAATGATATACATGATATAACATGGACCTAAATCAAATGCTCAAACACACAACACCACCAAAAATCACGCCAAGATCAACCGCAATACGCTACACCACCAAGAATACTGTATAACATGAAGAATATCACCAGTTTGATAAAATCACCAAAAACTTGCACAACAATCAATTCAGATCATTAAAAAAATAGAAAATGGTTAGGAAACACCTACAAGCACGTTAGAATCATCTACAAAAGCTGCACCAACACCACTTATAAAATCTTCATCGATCAACATCTGAACCTCAAGAACACTCAAATAGCAACAATTGTCATGAAGAAAGATAACTTGCGGAGCACCAAATCACAAACCATTTGAAATGAAGATACAACAGACCATCCTAAAATATATCCCAAAATCTTAGCTCAAGACCTGATCACACCAGAATATATCAGAGGAAATACCGAACTCTGCAAAAACACTGATGAGAAAAAACCAAACTACAAACCGGATCATATGATATGATCAATTAAACTTCATGGATCATTGAAACCAATATAGAAATATATAATTGTGAGATTTTTCCAACATCAAGAGCTCAATGAAATGTACAAGATAGAGAGACAAAATATAGGACAAGAATAAACTATATTCTCATCAATAGATAAATGATTAATAGTTGCTCATATAGTGAAATGAGTCTGCATATATAGGCAAGGCAATATGGATATGTGAGCACACAAACATGACATGTGGCTCAATAAGAAACAAGGGTAGGTAGAAAATAGGTGTGGTAGGTAGGAGAAACAATAAAATATTCCACATGAGGTGGATCACCCATCGAAGGTGGAATTATCACTCCACAATAAGTGGATATGATAGAGTAATAACAAGATCAACACCATAAAATGTAGAAATTCTCCTACACACACTATCTCAATGTGGCACAAACACCCAAGTGTCTCATATCCAAACTACTCTGAAATGCATGTACCTAAGTAAACTTTAAGTAAGGTGTAATAATATCCAACATGAATAATTATTTACACCAACAGTAATGATACTAGAAATACTCCACACACCAAACTATTAGGAGAAAAGGTAGAGGTGAGAGAGTTAAAGGGGGAAGATAGGTTGTTAATGAGATGGGGAGGGAGAGACCTAGAGATGGGGGGGGAGAGGGTGGGAGGGATAGGTGATCAAGAGAATGGAGATAGAGGGGAGAGAAATAATAAAATAGAGAGAAGAAGAGAGAGGGAGTGAGCCAAGGATAGAGATGGGTGTAAGGAGGGAAGGTGAGGCAGAGAGGGTGGGCTAGAGAGAGAGAGGGCGGGGGAGAGAGAGAGAGAGAGAGAGAGTGAGAGAGAGAGAGAGAGAGAGAGAGAGAGAGAGATCTAAGGTTTGTGGCAAATAAAGAGAATGAGAGAATGCTTCTAGAAGCGTATTGGTTACTAAAATTTAACTTAGTTTGAAAATGTATATGATTTTGTAAAACCTAGAAGCGACATTATAATTTCTATAGAGTTGAAACCACTCCCATGAATCATGCCAATATATACATGAAATATATAACTTAAAGTATACTTAAACGTCATATTTCATTTATATGTTCTTGTTGGGATATTGAGTTTGACTTGAGTCTTAAACATTTAATTGGAGTGGGAAAGAGAGAATTTTCTAATGCAAAATACTTCGTGAGCACCAATTGATTTTTGAATTGGGAAATACCAACCCTTTTGGTTGTATTTACCTTGTGCATCTAACACAAAGAGTTAGATGACCATTTCATGCCAAATATTTTTTTGGGAAAGAAAAAAAAATTCACATATTTTTGGTCGTGCTCTTGATTAGGTTTGCAGGTGTTTCAATAAAAAATAAAAAACACCATGATCACATTAATCTCTCTCCTAGCTATCTAATCATATTTTTTTTCACAGTGTGATTCTGCTAAGGATTTCATCTTCAATTTATTTTTTTATTGTGTCAATTTTTTGTCAAAAAGCAACTTGTGCTATTTTAGATATAGTATTTTACTCATTCATCAAATTTTGAAACAAATTACATTTTCAAAAACTATATTTAATTCTAAAACTTGATTTTTTTCTTTATTTTTTATTAGATTTCTAAAAAAATAGGGTGGAGCATGCTCAAATTTTTGTTTTTTAAGATATGCCCACTTCAAAAATCAGTAAACAATTATATATTCATTAAAAAATAGCCAAAAAATATGGCAAAAACTACATGGTGTTAGCTAATTTCCCATCAAAATGAGTTTTTAAATTATAAAAAGAGTTAGCATTTTAGGGGAGCCAGAACAAAAACTATAGTATGTTTTTTTGATAAAAATTGGATCACTTTGTATGGGGACCTTTTGAAACTCATAAACTCCACTTTTTCATAAATTGATAGTAGTTTAAAAAGTAGATTTAGAGAACTATAACTCTTGTTTTCATTGCAAGATTCAAATTTTGAGTGTAACTATCTTTAATTTCTTGTCAAAGTTCAAACTTTCTTAATTTCAAAAAAAAAAGGCAGCATCTTAAAATCCCATTTTGGTCCCCCATGTGGGTGCACTTACCCATTACCTTAGTTCCTTATACGTTGGTGCATAATGTCAAATATAATATGAAATCAAAATGATGTTTATAGCACTATAATATACTTATCATGAATCTTATCTATCCATCTATCCATCATCCCTATCTCCTTCCATCTATCTGTTAGGATTCCCATAGATATTGAGAGGGAGGGGTGAATCAGTATCTAACCAGTAATTAGAATTTCTTAACTTAAAACATGTAGAGCATATTATAATAGTGTACCGATATGCAAGAAATAATGCAATAAATAGAAATGAAAGCAACCACATAAGAACCACACCATAACACAATATTTTAGCGAGGGAACCTGGTGTGGAAAAAACCTCGGTGGGATTTGTGACCCACAATATTCACTTACTGGCCAATAAGAGAATATTACTTACAAGAGGGGCATGCACATGTAGGAAGGCCAAGTGCCTAGAGCTCACTGCTTAATGGGAAGTCCCACTGACTTACAATGTGGATTATACAAATCCAATGTCTTGTACTGCTTTACAATAGCATCTATAATGCCAGATTCAGTACCGATTTTTGCTCTGCTTCTTACATAAACCATTTAACCTATATTTCGCATGATAGGTCTGCCTAATTATTTTTCCTTATTCATTCCATCTCCTTTCTTACAAAATGTCTTACAATGACTTCTTATATATATAAGTCATTTTACAATGATATCAAGTCAGCTTTCAAAGTTTTTACAATAATAAACAAAATATAATATAACAAAAATCATGTCGGCCTCTGTGCCAGTATGCTTCCTTTCTCTGTCGGTGTCGGTTGGTCTGAGTGCCGGTGTAGAGTGTGATTTGTTGATGCCGGTGTAATGCCTTGCCAGTGCCATAGGATTGTAAGGTTGCCATCAATGACAAAACCTTCAATCACCTTCAATGTCTCATTGGAGTGTGCATATGCCAACAATCTCCCCCTTTGGCATTGATGGCAACACTCATGAGAAAATTCAAAAGTGTATCCAAAAATTTAATCCAAAATGTGTTACCAAAAAAAATGTGTGCTCCCCCTAAGCATATGATTCCTGTGATATTGGATTTTCTCATACCACTACTCCCCCTTTGGCATCAATGACAAAGGTTGTCAAGATGTCAATAGAGTTGTAGTCTCAACCTTGTACCTGTGTGGTCACCATTTGAAATATATCCGCCAAAATTAAGTTTATACTCTCCATAAATTTCTTACTATCCTTTATAGCTGCATCTGTTCTTTGAACTGTACCGATGAGGAGCTGCATATGCTCTATCAGTGTTCTCTGTCCCTGTACAAGTGCCTCAGATATTTCCTTTCGTATGAATGCTAGATAGTCCAATCTTGGACTCAGTCTTAGTCTCAAACTTTTTTCCTTATCCACTATTCTCTCCTTTTCTCTTCCCAACTTAAGTAACTCATCCTCAAAATTTGTTATCTTCTGTTCAAAAACTGATAGTGTATCCAGTGAGTTAACAAAATTGTCGGCAAGTTTATTTATTTCATCCTGTACCTTGCTCATTTGCTTATCTATATTAGCTGTTAGTAGGTTTGTCTTGCATATGTCTTTATACAAAGTTTTTAACTCTTTCAGTAAATTGCATAGTTCCGGTAGAAGTGTGTCAAATTCCCTTATACACTTCTTTATCTGATCTTCAAAGAATTTTTGCTTTTCAAGTTCCATCTTATCCTTTAATGCCTCTTCCTTTATTTGCTCAATTGTCACTATGTTCTTAGTGATGTATTTGGACAAAAAGTCAATTTGACTTAAAGAATCTTTATTGTCTATGTTACAGTTAGGAGCTAGCCTCTTCAAAATTGGGATTGTGTCATCTATAGTTTTGTAAGCCTGTGAACTACAATCTGTTATTCTTTTGAGAGAATCTAAAAGTACTTCTGTTACATTAGTTGATTTATAGCCTGCTGATGAGGAACCAACATTTTGAATACCGTCGGTGGTAGAAGTAACCAAGCTTGTTGTGACCTCTTGTAGGTCAGTCTGTGTTTCCATTTCTTTAAGCAATAGTTTTTGATCTTCTCCTATTGTCGGTGGCTCTGTTTCCATGTGAACCTGTCCCTATTCCGAAGCTTGTTGCTCTTCTTGTTTCTCTGTTTGTTGCTCAGTCTCAGTCTCAGTCTGAGTCTCTACCTATTGTTCTTTGTTATCATCTGTCGATTTCTCTTGAGTTTGATCGGTTTGCTTAGTTACCAGTGGCTTACTAGCCATGTCTGTCTTACCAGTTCTATCTTTATCTACCACAATGTTGATCTTTTGTGTATCAACATCCATTGTGTATAAGACTTCAGGATTAGGATTTATATCCCATTCATTCATACTTTCAACTGTCGGTTGATCTTCAGTATTTGTTATTACCGGTGATGTAATTGGAGGCAGTGGGAGTAAGTTATCCTTTACTTTGATACTAGGAGGTCCACCAACTTTTCCTTTACCCTTGTCCTTGTCCTTCTGAAATACCTTTATAGGTTTGTGGCTCATGTACTCTTCCTATTTTTCTTTTTCAACTAGGAATATATCCCATGCATTTTCTGTTTCTTCAGTCACCTCATTAACTCTTCCAACCATTAATGCAATATGTCAGTCTGCAGTAGAGAATACTGACCGGTTGGCTTTTGCAATTAAATCATCTATTTCTTTAGGTGAGTTCACTGGGTAAACAACAAGTAATTTTTCTATCTTGATTTTCTTGTCAAGCTCTACAACAGCTTGTCTTCTTGCTTCCAATCTTTGAAATAATTCATCTGGTATTTCATCTGCCACTTCCATCAAAAATTTCTTATACATGTCCATGTGCAAAATAACACTGTTCTCAACTTGTTCTTTTTCATCTTCTGTCAGAGTATCATACAATTTCTCTATATTCTTTAAGTTCCCTTCCTCTATAATTTCATTTAGCAATATGTCAAGAGGGGCCATGTTTTGTTGAGTCCTCTTCTTCTTCTTTAGTGTCAGCTTCTTCTTTGGTGTAGTTTTCTTAACCGGAGATCTCACTCGTTGTTTCTGTCTTGTTCTCCTAGGTGAAGGTGTGGCTGCTGGTGAAGGATCTCTTTTCCTTACAATTCTCTTGAAAGTTGCAGGCATGTCATTCTCCAAAGAAGTACCTACCGGTGATAGGTGAGTTTCAGGCTATGGGGTTGCTAACTCATCCTCAGTGATACCGGTTTGTTTCATCACATCTTCTTTAATAGCCTTTGCTTGTCTAGAACCTCTTCTCACAACTGCTTCAACCTTTTTCATTCTCTTCTTAGATTGAATTTGTTTTTCTATGGTCTCAGCACTACCAAATACTTCTTCCTTTGGTTCATTTGGTGCTTCCAGAAGTGCTTTAGCATAAGTTTCAATGATAAGGTCATCAGTCTCATAACCCATTTCTGTTACCCAAATTATCCTTGGGATGACTGCTTCCATCCATATTTCATCCTATTTTATTACAAAGCATATGTTATCCTTATACTTGTCAACATTTTTTTGTGACAATCTGATTCTCTTCTTCATTTTGGCCCTTAATGCTTGAAAGTGTTCATGGATATTCTTTTCTTTGTCTTCACCCATGTTATTGAATAGTTCTGATAATTGTTTACCTACCGGTATATCAAATCCAAGTTCTTTATAGCCTATATCGGGAACCTATTTGGTTATGTGTAGCATCAAGCATACAAGTAGATTTCCAAACCTAAAAGTCCCTTTCTTATCTCTCTTTATCTTGCCTAAGTTGTCAATTAGCTCATCTTTTAACCATTCGCATATGTCAATTTTCACATTGTCTATAATCATGTCATAAGCACTCTTAATGCATAAACTTGAAACTGAGTTAAGTCTATTTGCATGAGTGGCTTTATACCCTAAAATCATGCCGATAAATCTCACATTTATGTCGGTAACATCATTGACTCTCAAGGACCTTTTGTTAGATGTTGCACCAGTTAGTTTAGTTACTAGGTCATTTGAGACCTTTTTAGTCTTGTCTGGTCTTTTACCGATTGAAGGTAAACCTGGCACTGCTTTGACAGCTTCCTTGGTAATTTTGTGAATTGCATCTAACCAGAAAAATTCACCATGTACCCTGCTTAAGACTATCCTAATCACATCCTTGGGAAATTCAGGAATGCAAAGGATTTCAGTAAATCCTAGGGTTTCAATGATTTTATATTCTGATTTTACATTTTTGGATTTATCACATATGACAGATTTATACATTGTTTTGATCTCTTCATCTCCTAATTCCTCTATGTTGCAATGGATGTAAATTTTGGGGTCTTCAGCATAAACAGCTCCTTTTGGAATTTGAGAAAAAGCACCTACAGTATCATCTTTCTTTGCTACTTCAGGAACTAATTGAAACACAGGCCTAGGGAGTTTTATAACCTCGACTACAATAGGGTTTGCTATATATTCAAGTGCAGAGGTGGATGCCATGATGATAAATACCTTTTTCTGCCTTTGGATGGATTGATTGCTGAAATGCCTTTGCCTCTTTGTTCGAAATGCTTTAGCTCTACAAATTTCGCGTTCTTCGAAAGATTGAAATCTCGGTGAAGTGAAATGGAGCTAAAATCACAAATTTATAAAGTCTATTTGCCATCTACCATATTTAATGCATGTCGGTTAAGTAGTCACTTAACATTGTCTGTCGGTAATGAAGTAATTTCCAACTTCTTACCTTTAACCGAGGGAATAATAGCATATGTCTCATTTACTACCAAACCCTCAAAGAAGATTTTCTTCAGTTTGATGAAGAGCTTCCTGCCGGTGGATTACTACTCTGTCCTACCAGTGAAGCACTACTCTGTCCTACCAGTGAAGCACTACTCTGTCCTGTCGATGAAGCATTGATTGGTTCTACCGGTGGAGGAGTATTCCCAACATTTAGGTCAGACTTTCTAATCCATTGTTTTGAGAATTCTTGCTTAACCTCTTCAAATTTTTCTTTTCCTTTCAAGCTAGAACTTTTGTTGTTTGTCGGTGATCCTTTGCTTCTACAGAATTTTGCAATATGCCCAATCTTGTTACATGCATAACAAGTCACATTATTTTTCTGAATAGATTTGTCATAACCTATGCCGGTTTGTGCTCTACATTGATTAGATAGGTGTCCAAATCTTCCACAAACATAACATCTTACATTCATTCTACAATTTTCAGAGTTGTGACCAACTTTGTTACATTTTGAATATTGACCGGTGGGTGTGTTGATGTTCTGATAATTTCTAGATCTACATTGATTTTGTCACGAACCCTATTTTTTTCATAATTATTTAATTAGGAAAATAATGTTTATTTTTCAAATGAAATTGAAATGAAATAGAACTATTAATGAAATAAGAAAGGATATCGAATGTACTGATATGATTTATGTACAATTGAATGATTAGTAATAATTTTTATTGTAAATTGGGATCGTTATTGCTAATAAGCGATTGAGTGCAAAGCGAATGCAGGAACAGGTGAACAATGATGAAGGCGAGAACATGGTTCAGGTAGAGTTGTCTTAGCTCTTGCATTTCGTTAGGATAGATGAAATCTTTCACACACCACATTAGGATTTATATTTGCATCTTGAAAATATGGATGATTTAAATGACCTTATTTGAGTATTTGTTCAAATTGAAATGATGAATTTGGAATAAGAGGTAGGTTGATTTAAATGTTTATATATGTGCATTAATTGCATGATGTGAGTAGTGTTTGAAATAAATATAAGTTGTCTGAGTAATTGTGAAATATTAAGCTTTATGGTTAAAAGAGATAAAATGTGTAGATGATTCGAAAATGAATATCGACCCTAGGTTTTTATGTCCTTCTTGTTCAGGTATGTAAATGTATGAAAAGAGTACTTACGAGTTTAAATTTTGTAAATTGAATAATAGTCTAATATATATATATGAGAAATTTATTCAATCATATACATATATCAATATCCAATTATAGTGAAATTTGATTTCGTCAAGACTTTTGTTTATACATATACGTAATCATTTGAGATAAAAAATATATACGCATTATGTGTATATGAATTCTAATGATAATTCAATCACAGACTTATAGATAAGAGTGTAATTATCAAATATAGGTTTGAGGAATTAAACTATTATATAATAATCCATAATATATATATATATATATATATATATATATATATATATATAATTATGCTTAAGTAATTATCTTCTTATTTTATGATCATGACCATTTGAAATTTGTCTAATAATAATTTGATCATCTATTTTGTAAATATTGAATATGTATTTATGAAATTTAAATTAGGAAATGAAAATCCGATATATATCAAACAATTTATTTAAAAACAAAGTCTAATGTTTAAAATTAATGAAAAGTCATTATAAATAACTTATAAAACATACCATATTATAAATATAATATTAAACATAATAATAATATAAGGTGGCGGGTTGAAAAAGGTGGTCGACCGTTTGAAGCAAATGGAAGAGCTGCCTTGGTCGGTGTGTAAACAAACTTCTCCACCCACGGTAACTGCTATCAAAGCTTTAAACGTAGGTCAAATGGTGGGAGGCAAAGTTGTTTAAGGTAGGCATAGCTTAAGGGAGAGATCACCGCCTACCACCACTACCACTATCAAAACATAAATAACGTTTAAAACACATAAAGCTAGGATATATGCTTTAATCAACACATATAAACATAACTTAAATTGATTAGACTTGGCATGCAACATCACTCTGTGGTGGATAAGTTGAAGTCGACAGATCCCATGCAGCAATCAAGCTCCAACTGAAATGGTTGGAGGTTTTAAACAATAAGACTCGAACTTGCCACTTGACAAGGAAGGTATTTAATCCATAAGACTACGTGGAGATTATAGTTACAACCACATGACAATAGAAATAATGAAACAATAAATAAGACCCAGAGGATAGCAGCAAACATAGCCAAGATTAGAATAAATAGACGTATGCACACACTCATTCTATCATTCTTTCTCACACGAGATTAGAAGAGCGATAATTTCTTGAAGGGAGAGTTAGAATAGTTTGATAGAAAGGAAGAATAGTTTGATAGAGAGGTAGAATAGTTTGATAGAAAGGTAGAATAGTTTGATGTAAAGGAAGAATAGTTGGATAATATCGTGGAGATTGAGCAATAGAGAGATAGTTGGATAGAGATAAGAATAGTTGGAGAGAAAGAGAGACTTGTGATCAAGGTGTGGAATCATTTGACGAAGAACGACAAGGTCAAAAGCTTACAATCCACTCTAACTCTCCAAGAGGTTGTGTACCATCTTGAAAGAAAGAAGGCAAATGTGAAGAGGGAAGCAAATCCATCACCTCAAGCCAGTAACAAGAGCATAAGGAGGTAGGATCTACCTTAATTCTTTGGTCATTATGCAAGGATAGTAAGTGAGTCATGAAGTTATATAATGTTTATTAGAATGAAGTTTGATTGAGTCAAGCCATGATTAGAACAAAATTGTTTGAACTCGCTTTTGAATAGTCTTATGGAGAAATGTGTGATGAGGTATATATGATAAAATAACTAAGAACATGCATGGAAGATGTTAAAAAGTAGTAGGAATTGCATATAGATTACTTTACATATTCTCTAAAGGATGATATAGTTTTAGACCTATGCAATATACTAATGGAAGAGTTAGAGTCGAAAAAGGAATCATTGTTAATTGTTCAAAAAAATGCGTTCATGTAAATAGAGATACAATAGTGAAATAATTTCTCAAAGGTTGTAGATAAACTTAGTAAAACTCTCATAAATGAGATTATCCAATCTTCTAGAAATTAAGTAAGAGGATAGAGAGAGAAACTTTGAGATTGAACCACGAAGAAGATGAAATAATACGATAATGACTTATTAAATAATGAAGTTATTTTGATATCACAAGGAAAGACTTACACTTGGAATTTTGCATGAAAAGTAAAGATGGTTATCGAGTGTCTCATTTAAAAAGCCTTAAAGATAGGCGTTTATGAACTTATATCATATTAGATTGTCGATATGGTAAATTAGTAAAGTCGGTGTGTTAAGTTTTAAATCATGAAAAATCACATTTTAGTATTAAACTAAATATGATGTTTTGAGAAAAGTGGTAAATAAACCACGACACTTGGAAAGATAGAGAGAGTTTAGATGAGATAAACTTAAAATTCTAAACTATAAGAATGGAATGCATGTTAATGATTATGCTATGTTTTGATAATTGAATAAAAGAATGTGTACTCATTTTATTCAATTTATATGTAAGATACATACATGTGTTACACCTTCTTAATATTTTAATCTTGTCTTTAAAATTGCTGGAAAGATAGAAGGGAAAGATTGTCTTCTTTTAGATGTATATTTGATTATCCATAAAAGATTGTTTCCTGTTAGATAGGATTGGTTGTAATAAAAGATTTATTTTATCAATTTCTATTCAAATGAAAGATTGTCTTCTTAGCATAATATTTTTATCTTACAAGAAATAGGAAGCTAGAATTAAAAGGCGAAAGATTGTCTTCTGTATGAATCTATGTGAACAAAGCTAGATAGGCTTGTGTTTGTGGAAAGTTACCTTCTAGGACGGGTGCCGAATGTGGATTATAGAGAGTATAGTTGCTTTTTCAACTATTTATTTTTCTTGTGCATGGCATTATACTCGACCGAGTAATCAAATTGAATTAACCATTGAAATAATGGAATTCTTTTATTTTATCCTCTCTACCATATCCTAGATTGATAATGAATGCTTGTTTCTTAAAAGAGTTAGAAAAATGAAAATGCTTGTATCATCTAGGCACGCACCAGATTCCATCTTGCCTTTCGAAATCTTTTGCTAAGCAATTCGTGCAGGGTCGGGTATTCTTGATTGACCAAGAATTCCGGGGAAGCGTAAGCTTCAAGGTTGGGCGGAAAAAGCGCCTAAATCTTGTTCTCGTCTTCATGCTAAAGATTGCATTGGCGACAGCTTGGGTTGTAGATCAACGGACGCATCTCACCCTTTACTTTGTATTATTTTGTTATTGAACTTACGACAACTTGAAATGCTTAAGTATTGTATGATTGAAAAACTACTTATATCGATTTATTGAATGAGGAATCGTTATCTATTATAGAAATTTTGTGTTTATTACAATCTATATGGAATGATCAACTAAAGCTATGAATGGAAAAAAAATGGAATGAAATAGACTTATCAACTGATTTATGAGTTTATTTAAGAATAAAGAGTATTTCGGCTCATTATTGAAGTTAGCTCGATTTACGTCTTTATAGATTTTCTCTATGCCCATACTTATTATAGTTAAAGCATTTTCCATTGAATTTATAAGCATTAGGTTGTCTTACCGGTTTGCTGTGATCCTGAGTGTTTGCAGTACTGGAGCTTTCTCCCGCTTCAAAGCCAATTCCACAAGTATCACCATTAGGTTTCTGAATCTTTAACAAGTCACCAAGTTCTTTTGAGCTTTTCTTGAGTTTGTCTTTATGTTGATTTGCAATATCCAGTTCTCTTTGTAAGATCTCTTTTTGTCTCATCAGTTCATTGGAGTCATTCTGTGTATGCATCAAATCTGTCTTCAATATTATAACAGTGTACCGCTATGCAAGAAATAATGCAATAAATAGAAATGAAAGCAACCACATAAGAAACACACCATAACACAATATTTTAGCGAGGAAACCCGATGTGGAAAAAACCTCGGTGGGATTTGTGACCCACAATATTCACTTACTGACCAATAAGAGAATATTACTTACAAGAGGGGCCTGCACATGCAGGAAGGCCAAGTGTAATGCCTTGCCGGTGCCATAGGATTGTAAGGTTGCCATCAATGACAAAACCTTCAATCACCTTCAATGTCTCATTGGAGTGTGCATATGCCAACACTATCTTCTCTCGTGTCTTTTTATCCTTCATTCTTCAATCCTCCCATTCATTTTCACATCACATTTATGTTCTTTAAACCCACTTATCCTCCTAATGGGGCATTCCAAACTCTCTCCACATTATCATTTCTCACCCTTATAGTGACTAGGGCATCATGCCACTAATACTAGGGCATCTTCTCTTTTTGTCTCATCAGTTCATTGGAGTCATTCTGTGTATGCATCAAATCTGTCTTCAATAGGTCATTTTCATAGCTAAGTCTTGTGTTCTCATTTGCTGCATCACTTAGTCTTTTGGTCAATTCTTCTTCATTCTTTTTCCTATCTTCAGTTTCTTTGCAGAATCTCATGGTCATATCTTGCATCTCATTCTTCATTGTTATGTTTTCCAATTTCAGCTTGCTTATCTCATCATTAAGTGATTCCTTTTCGCCATTCTCATTTTGCAACTTTTCACATAATTCTCTTCTCTTGTTTCTTGCAATGGTAAAATTCTCTTGAAGTGCCTGAATGATATCCTAAGCCGCCTTTAGATCATCTTCAAGTTTGATATTCTTTAACTTTTCTGTATCAAAATCTGAGGGAGCTGCTTCCAATTGCTTCATCAAATTTTCCATGTCTACCGGTGTCAAGATCTTCCTCAAGCTGTTAGGCTTCTGAAAATAGAGGACCGAGCTCTGATACCAATTGTTAGGATTCCCACAGATACTGAGGGGGGGGTGAATCGGTATCTAACCAGTAATTAGAATTTCTTAACTTAAAACATGTAGAGCATATTATAATAGTGTACCGCTATGCAAGAAATAATGCAATAAACAGAAATGAAAGCAACCACATAAGAAACACACCATAACACAATATTTTAGCGAGGAAACCCGATGTGGAAAAAACCTCGGTGGGATTTGTGACCCACAATATTCACTTACTGACCAATAAGAGAATATTACTTACAAGAGGGGCCTGCACATGCAGGAAGGCCAAGTGCTTAGAGCTCACTGCTCAATGGGAAGTCACTCTAACTTACAATGTGGATTATACAAATCCAATGTCTTGTACTTCTTTACAATAGCATATATAATGCTAGATTCAGTACCGGTTTTTGCTCTACTTCTTACATAAACCATTTAACCTATATTTCGCATAATAGGTCTGCCTAATTATTTTTCCTTATTCATTCCATCTCCTTCCTTACAAAATGTCTTACAATGACTTCTTATATATATAAGTCATTTTACAATGATATCAAGTCGGCTTTCAAAGTTTTTACAATAATAAACAAAATATAATATAAGAAAAATCCTGTCGGCCTCTATGCCGGTATGCTTCCTTTCTCTGCCAGTGCCAATGTAGAGTGTGATCTGTTGATGCCGATGTAATGCCTTGCCGGTGCCATAGGATTGTAAGGTTGCCATCAATGACAAAACCTTCAATCACCTTCAATGTCTCATTGGAGTGTGCATTTGCCAACACTATCTTCTCTCGTGTCTTTTTATCCTTTATTCTTCAATCCTCCCATTCATTTTCAGATCACATTTATGTTCTTTAAACCCACTTATCCTCCTAATGGGGCATTCCAAACTCTCTCCGCATTATCATTTCTCACCCTTATAGTGACTAGGGCATCACACATCAAAAGAGAACATCAAGAGAGTATTGGGTGTAAGTCTCTTTCTATCTCAATCAAAGAAGGAAGAGACAAAACGTAAAAGGTTCTTCATTTATTTGAATCTTTATGTTATTACTTTTGTTCATTTTTTTCCCTTCAAAATTTTAATTGGATTTACACAATAGGATTCAGTTGTTAGCTCATTGACCTTGACATCAATTTGATTCATACTTGTGACAATTATGACTAACATAATTGAAATTTATTTTATTCCTTAAATAAAATATTTGTTGAATATTGATGAACAAAAGATTAAATTATTTAGTTAAATTGGAATTTTTGAATTTTTAATAATTTAAACTTTTTCTTGACTAATATATTAATTTAATTAAATATATATAGTATAGTTGTAAATAATAGTAAAATAAAAGAACAAAATAAATTAAATTAAGAAAAAATAAATCTTATAATTTATTTGATAGTATAAAACTCAAGTACAAATAAATAAGTTTTGTTATCATAATATTTGCATATGGTTATTACATTCATAATCAAATCAAGGATTAATGCAATATCTCAATAACAAAGTTAATGACAATCATAATTAAACCAATAATGAATGTCAAGAATCATATTGTGATGATAAAGAAGTTTATATCATTCATAATTAAATTGATAACAAAAATTTAAGACTTGTGTAATGGCCATCATCTTCAAAGATCAGCTTCTTTGAACAAAAATGCAATCTTTGACCAATAAATGTATTTCGTCTCTATTACATAATTGATACACCTAGCAAGAAAGCCTTTATGCAAGATGAAACAAACTTGTTTTAGACACACAAACTTACATATTTATTATCAAGGGCAACACACCCTCCATATGTATATGTAGGGCTAAATTGATAAACCTAGTGGTGAAGCTTCTATGCAAGATTAAACAAAACTAACTTGTTTTGATTATGTGTATCAACTTACATATTTATTATTAATGTCAACATACCCCCTCGTGTGTATATGTAGACTCATATTTATGTGTACATGTTCTCTCGACTTTCAATTTTTTTTTCAATTCCAATATTCTTCAACTATCAAAGTGAATGGATACAATGACCTTTAAAAATAGATTTTGAATAATAACAAAAGAATCAAAATTATTTCATTTTATTTTTATAATTAAAAAATCCAATGTCTCAAAGAATTATACGTTACAATAGAAACTAGATTATTGTTTCAACCCATCCACAACGTAATAAGCTAGTTTTTTAATTATATTATTTATTTGATTTACAGATAAATATAATTACAATTGTTATAATTGATCTTAATTTCTAATATATTTCATATCCACTAGAATTGTGAATAACATAATTGAAATTAAATTTGAGTTTACTTTTTAAAATAAATATTTGTTGAATATTGATGAATGGATAATTTAATTGTTTAATTAAATAAAAATTATAATAAATTTAGCTTTTTATTAATTAATGTATATGATTTTAAATAACCATAAAATCAAAAAATAACAAAATGAAATAAGTAAAAAATAAACCTTTTAATTCATTTGAAAGTACAATTTTTTTTACGCAAAAGTGGCAAGTCACTATAATTTTATATATTTAATAGTAGATAAAACAAAAACCCGGTTCGAACAAACATACCAACAAGAAAGAACGAGGAAGAAAACCTTCGGTTATAGCTCGATGAAGTACAAAAGTTCTTACAAAACATCCCTAACTAACTCACTAGATCCCATTATAATTACAATAGATAGACCTCTTTTACAATTTCAATAGATAGAATCCCTTTCCAATTGGATAGAAAGATCCCCTTTACAATTTCAAGAGACAAACACCCTTTACATTTTCAATTTACAGATCCCTACACATTTGAACTATAGCCCTTAAGCCACTATTGGGATGACAGGAATATTATACATAATTACACCAATAATTAATGTTAAGACCCATATAATGGTTATCTCTCAAGGACCTTTGTTTCCATCAAAAATATATTCTTCGACCTATATATGCAACTAAACCCACTATTACCCATATTATGGCTCTTCCATAGTAATTAAAAGTGTTACTTAGGCATGGAAACAAAGAGTGATTTGCTAATGTATGCACTTTATGGTAAACAAGAAGACCCCCTTCTCCTTGATATCTCTCTCATTTCATTATGAACAACTTTAATATCTTTGTTGCTAGCATTTGGAAGAGGTATCTGTGTGGCGATGGCACCAGACCTTACAGTTGTAGCAACCATTGTTTTGAATATGGTGATAATTGTTTCAATCTGGATAAGAATAACGATTCTTTGTTCCAAGAAATACATCTTCAGAGAAGACGAAAACTACCTTTGGACTTTCGTAATACTTCTTGTTGAAATCACAGTTTTCTTTTATTGGATGAATACTACATTTTTTATAATTCTAATAGTGGTGATAGTGCAGCTTGGATTTCTCATTGAGCAGAATAGATACTCGCATTCAAAAAAATCTCCAGAGGTGATGGGCATTACATATACACCAGACCATACATATGTAATGCCCATCATGGAGACTTTTTTTGAATGCAAGTATCTCTTCCACCTAATGATGAATTCAAGCCGCACTATCACCACTATCAGAACTATCAAAAATGTAATATCGTCCAATAAAAGAAAAGTGTGATTTCAACGACAACAAGTATTACAAGAGTCTAGAAGTAATTTTCATCTTCTCTTCAAGATGTATTTCCTGAAACAAAGAATCATTATTCTTATCCAGATTGGAACAATTATCACCATATTCAAAACAATGGTTGCTACAACTGTAAAGTCTGGTGCCACCACCACAAAGATTCACTGCACGAAAACAACATAATATTCTTTGAGTTCCTTTGGGAGAGTTAAAGTTGCATGAAAAGTTGTCGTTGCAATCAACACTGCATTAATAATTTGGGCTTTCCACATTGATTTTTCAAGTCATCAATGAGTCCTTCCTTGTGTCATATGTCTCTTTTGGAGTCCTCTGCGCAACCATATAATCTACGAAAAAAAAAGCCACATCTTTTAAATCAAAAATAATTTATTTCCATTCAAGATATCCATATAAATGAGGAAGACTATAAAATTGGCTTTAAATGTAAATCATTTTATGTTTAAATTAAAGTAAATGCTTGGAAATTGATACTTTCTACACATAATTTTTAAAGGAAATGAACTTTTATAATCTCAATATAAGATATTAACAATATTTGAATCTCTTAATTAAATTAAATTTAAATCTGAAACATTCATATGGAATCATTGGCGGTTTAATTTAGTGTCTAGTTCATTGCATGAGATTGGTGAAGTAGGTTAAGGTTTAAGAAGGGCAATTTATTAATGTGAACCTTTATGTTTCAAATAATTATTAGTCTATGTATAGGCGGAGACTTACGTTTTCCCCTCAACAAAATACAATTTAACTGATCTCGAAAACCCACGCCAAAAACAAATGAATGTCTATCTTATGATTTGTACTGCCTTTTCATATCCAATGTTCACTAATATTTTCCTTTTTCTCACTGGTCAATCTTAATTTTGCTGGGGTAAAAAGAAATCAGTCTTAATGTTTTCTGTTAATGATATCGGTATTAGTTTGCTTTCAAACTCACGTTACAAAATATAGCCAGTTTTCAAGAGAACAAAGTTACTGGAATGTAGTTACAACAGTCAAAAACATGCACTTTGATGTGGCTTTCTACAGAACAGTTCTTATGCCCTGTCTGTGCGTCTGCATCTGAATACATGCATTAAAATTGAGGGTTTTGAATCTAATCTCCATCTTTTATGCTTTCGAAGATGACCATTCCCAGATGAAAGGAAAAAACAAATTTTAACACGGAGGACAAAGGAGCAGACAGAAAGGACGCTGTTCTGTTTGAGGAAAATGATGGTTATATACTAGTTTTCATTGTTTTTCTACAACCCTGCTCCACTTGTCTCCAAACTCGCCAGAGGCTCCTATCACATGAAGTTCATCCTTAGTAACCTAAACAAATTTCAATATAACCACCACATACTTGTTCTTCTTGACATGTGTGTGAGAAAAGTGGTACATTGAATGGCTAAAGCTGTAGTAAATTCTACACCAAAACCAAATAAGTAATACTGCGTCAAAGTGACCCTAACAAATATCAATATCAATATTATTACTATGAACTTTTAAGCATTGTAACATAAATTTGAAAATCAATTAAAAGGGATCTAGAAGTTACTCTGAACATTGGAACCGGTGACATTACAGTGAAATCCAGATATATTATGCAGATTAGAACCTAGGTCATGTAAACTTAGAATAAAATACAAACATACTGAAGTTCACAGGATTTCAGTCAATGAAATATATGTAAAAAGTCATTGGAATAAAACAATACAGAAATTTTTTAATCAATCTTTCGGATTAAATTTTCTGATTCATCATAAAATGGATTGTGATTCACAAATTATAAACTTTTAACATAATTTCTTTCAAAATTTGTAACATATATAAATATGTTATTTTGTCACTTACATATAATATCTTTACTTGTTCTATCTGAAAATTTTGCTCGCTCTATCACTCTGTCTAGTATATTTTTTTCCATTTTTTATTTCAACTATTTCTATCCATAGTCCTAATTAGTTGTTGTTCAATATTAAAATCTAAATTACCTTGGACGACCGAAGGGTAATGTTTTGGGTAATGTAATAATTTTTTGTCATTAGAAACAGAAAGGTGTCTAGGGGATGGGGTTGTAGGGATTTTGATCGGTGTTTGATTTTGCATTCATGGTGCTTGGGGTTTTGTGGTAATGGGGGGTTTCAATCTTCTTCCAAATTGCAATTTTCTGGCGCTTTGGGTGCATGAGCAACAGTCAGAATCGTCTTATGTGGGTGGGGCTCATGCTCTAAATATTTTTTGTGTTCAATAAACTAAGCTTTAAGTCGATGGCATGCTATAGCGTACTCCTCATATTAGACGGTTTGGCTAGTGTCAGTGCATTGGAGCCTTCGATAGCTCTGAGGCCTTGCTCTGTTTTGGGACCTGAGCAAAGATTATCCCGCTTTGGTGGCTTTCTAGTCATTCCACTCTTTCCATGGCGGTCTCTAGCCTAGACTATGGAGAAACTATTCATATTACTAATGTTTATTCTCCGACTGACCTCTGGTAGAAAACTCTGCTTTGGGCTCATATTAGGTATGTTTTGCCCTTTGCTCCTTATCTTCCTTGGGTTTTGCCTGGTGATTTTAATTTGACCCTAAGTTTGGAAGAGAAAAGAGGAGGCATGGCTCAGTTGGATCACTTTTCTGTTTATTTTTGCGGCAGAATATGGACCTTCTCAATTTAGTTCACCTCAAACTGTTTAATGGGGTTTATACTTGAACTTAATAGACATTGTGGCGATGAACCTTCTCAATTTAGTTCACCTCAAACTGTTTAATGGGGTTTATACTTGAACTTA
This sequence comes from Cryptomeria japonica, assembly GCF_030272615.1. Classification (NCBI taxonomy): domain Eukaryota; kingdom Viridiplantae; phylum Streptophyta; class Pinopsida; order Cupressales; family Cupressaceae; genus Cryptomeria; species Cryptomeria japonica. The sequence goes on from NC_081415.1 coordinate 148,750,551, forward strand.
ATAGACATTGTGGCGATGAAGCTATTCCTGAGGGTTTGTATAGATTTCTGGTCTTCATATTTTGGGAGGGAGATAGTTTGGTCATTAGTTCTAAGATCCTTGATTGGAGAGTTTTAGGTCACTGACCTAAATTAAATTTTCTGCCACTTCTTTTTCAGCTTTTTTACAGGGAAGGAATAAATCCCAGAAATGCTATGACTGACATTTAAAAAAACAAACAGAAATAAAAGCTTCAGCATGACTATTCTGAAGCTTATGTGGGGACAGAGCTCTTGCGCACTATTTTGATTTATAACTTCAAAAATAATTGCTTAGATTTTACTATCGCATTTGTCATGGAAAAAAGGGCTCAAAAGGAAAGCAGGGGAATGCTTCAAAAACAAAGAAGGTGCATTAAATTAACATAGTAGTAGGAACTATGCAAAATAAATGAATCACTTACTCCTTTGAAAAGGCGTTCGTCTGTGTCCATGATGTCTAGCTCTATGTCCAATGGCATCTTGCCTCGGTTGTCAGCTTCATTGATCAGCCTCTTTGATATCACCAACAACATCAAGGTTTTTATGCGTCTCCCGATTTTGTCAAAAATTTGTACTGCTTTTTCAATCACCAGTTGAAAACCATTTCTTCCCTCGTTGCCTCCAATTACTATGCCAGCAATCACCGATCAGCGCTTTTCAACTAAATCGATGTTGCCTTCTTTGACCGCTATATGAAGCGCTAATTGGTGATTGCTGTCCACTGTATAACAGGAAGACGTGTCTTTCTCTCAAATAATTTTTGCAATATGTGATATTCCTTTAAGACAGGCAGCATAATCTAGGGGTGTTCTGCGTAAATAGTCAGCTTGTTTAATAAGGTCCGGTTTAGCAGCGATGAGCTTCTTGAGCACTTCTGCACAATTAGAAAGATACCCATTATAAAGGAGATACAAAGATACCCATTATAGAGGGGAGAGCGTTTCTAGGATTCTATAAAAATTAGATGATGCTTTAAGTATACCTTTGCACCGCACAGTGCACAAGCGTTTGGCCATCTATCCTCTAGTGCTGCTGTGGAAGTGTTAAAAGGCAAAAGTTCTGCAACGATTTTCTCATGACCTTCCTCAACAGCTTTGAACAACGCAGTTTCACCGACAACATTGGCAATATTTGGCAGATTAGTTTCAGCAGCATCACTGATGATATTTTGTGGGCAGCTTCATCGGCATCAGTGATTTCACCGCATCATTGATAATATTTTGTGGATCGGTATCACCACCATCAATGACAATACTATGCGGATCAGTATCACCGGTATCGCATCAACAAAACTAAAAAGAACGTAACCTCGGAAACAAAAAACCAGAAATCATAAGTTTTATTATTGTTGGAGATATAATCCCAACTACTTCCACCTATCTTATCATGTCATATCCTCTGTATGTACATCATATCTGCAGGCTTGTCACAAACAGAGATTGAAGCAGATCTTTCTTGGATTTGGATGGATTATCATGTACTCTTCAACCTGTCTTTTTGTCAAATCACATTCTTTTTGGGCAGTTCAAAATATATAATTTTATGTATGCCCTCTCTCCACCGTGCTATGTAGAAGGTCTATATATTCCATAGCTCTGCATTTTGTATGCACTCTTTCAGAGCAGGGTCCAGCTCCATAGAGCTGTTAAATGTTAGAAGTGAGTCTCTGTTAGAAGTTGAGTCTGATATTAGT